>NC_077222.1:7565864-7698411 GCF_024763615.1 Phlebotomus papatasi | reverse complement strand
TGGAGGATAATAATGAGGTTATTTACACCGCAGCATTAGTTTGGGATTGAACTGTTCCAAAGTCGTATTTCGGATCATTAAGTCTCAATCTAAGGCCGCAATCTAAACGGTTTCGTTGAGATCGTTTAGACTGTCGCATTAAATTCAGACTGAAATCCGATTTTGGGACAATTCATTCTCAATCCAATACGGCGGTGTAAATGGCCTCAATGTCTCATAACACAGAAAATTTTTCTTTCCAGCCAATAAGCGTGAATGCAATCATCATAGGAGTATTCGATTATGTACGGTCTGGTGGAGTGCAATATCTGGTGAAAACGGATGAAGACCGCTTCCTTCAATTTTTATTTGTTACAATAACGAATACGCTACAGTAGCGAATAAAAATTGTATAAAGTGAAAAGAGGCCTTCATCCGTTTTCACCAGGGGTGACAAGATAACTTATTTTCGACACTATCGACTGTCGATTCTGAAAACTTTAAAAGATAACTGCCCTTCCTGTAACTAATATAGATGTTTATCAACAGTCTCATTCTTTTAAGAATGTCGCAATGAATGGCCCAAAAATCCGTAAAAAGTTGGCATTCAATTAATCAAAGAGACATAGATTTATCGATACTATCGATTCGATAGTGTCGAAAAGTTATCATTCCACCCCAGATATCTTAGTAGTAGATATGACACTTTCAAGAATTCAGGATTTTTGCTTTCTGTATTTTGCTTTTTCGAGATTTTCAGGGTTTCTGAGTTTAGGATTTTGCCTTTCGGAATTTTAGTTTTCGGGATCTTGGCGTTCGGGATTTAAGCTTTACGAAATTTTGACCCAATCGGAATTTCAACCTATTTGGGATTTTTGCTCATTCGGGATTTTGGCTACTCGAGATTTCAATCCATTCGAAATTTTAATATCCACGATTTCGACAAATTCGGGATATTGAAATTCGGCGGGGCCTTGGCTTTCGGATTTTCGATCGGGGCACACTTTAAACACTGTATTTTTTTTAAATTAGATAATTAGACTTCAAAGAACGACATCAACGTGACTTCATAGAAGCTATAGGGATGCTTGTCCGACAATTGTCGACAAAAGACCAAGTAGTGTAGGCATAAAAATCAGTGTTTACAACTACCCCAATTTTTCCCAAAATGTTTTAAACATAAACCAGACAAGTACTTTATCCTTTTGTTGTTTGCATTGGTCAAACGATTTGCAGTCTTTTGTGTGTTTTTTTTTTCTAAAATAGCTTAAAAAGCGTTTTTCTCGTTTTCTCACTTTTCTCGCAGAGAAAACAATGTTTTACAAAGGTGAGATGAATAAATTTTCTATGAAAATATGTCCTCTAGGTATTTTTTCAAATTTACGGAAGCTTGTAATGAAGCGAATCAAAATATGATAATACCCAATGTCTGGTACTATTTGCCCCAGCAGTTTTGAGAATAGTCACAAAATTACCTTTTAGAAATCGGCTCGATAAACGTATTTCCTTACAAAATAGAGGAATATTACTTTTACAAAGTTGTAGAGAGGTAAATTTCCCATAAATCTGCGCTAATTAGAAATTTTTGATGCATCCGAGTAGCTTGTAAAAAAATAAAATATCCGTTTTGTTACTTTTTGCCCCAGTCTCCCCTAATGTTACACGGTATCGTATGTGAACGAAAAAAGATTCAAAAGTACTTAAACTCCTGAATTTTGGCTGTTTTCGGAAATCCAAAACGTTTTTGAGTTTTCCTACCAAACATCCGGCCTAATATAATAATGACCTTGAACTATTACACACAGAAAAATTTTGACTCTAAATTTAAGAATATATAAGATCCTGGGAACTTAAATTGGACGTGAATGCCCGAGGTGTTTAAGTTTAGAAGCTCTGTGCGAAAGAAATGGGCTAGAATCCCTACCTCTTTTAAGTTAAGAGATCGAGAACTTAAGTTCTGCATTAGCTGAAAAATGAACAATGTCTATGGATTTGCAAATTGCAACTAAAACTAAATGATCAAGGATTTAGAATTAGGGCATTGGCATTCATTGGATGGGATTTGAAATTAAATTCCTGGGTGTTTCTGTTTAAGAATTTTTCATTTTTCTGTGTATACTCCTAACGATTGTTCAAGGTAATTTGTAAAGGTGTTCTCTTCACTGACTTTGTACGCGTGAAAAATGTATCACTTAAAGTTTTAAATTGCATAAAGCATGATTTTTTGCATAAAGCAATTTATAAATTTATTTCAGTGTTATTTTGGTATAAAAATAAGTTTCCTTTAACAAGACTTGGTGGAACGAATAACTTCTGTGGCATTTAAGAAACTTCTCAAGAGTTTTATCAAATGCAATTAAATAAAATTTGTTTCGATTAATTTTTGAATTAAAAAAAAAGTCTAACCTGGTTCGAATCAGAAATTTACAAAAAAGATAGATTTAATAAAAATGTCTGAGTTGGGACAAATCGGTATAATGAACAGATAAATACGTCAAAAAACGTAAAGAGAAAGATAAAACTTTAAAGATTACTCAATATAAGGAATACGATGCTTTCCTTTAAAAGTTTATGCAACCAAAAAACTTTATAAACAAAATCACGGTTAGAAGAACTTCAGAAAGATCCGTTTCGCTTCTCTTTAATCTAACATCCGTTAAACTTTTTCAAAGCTTAAAACCTTTTAATAAGATTATCTTCAATAAATTTCCCATGCAATGTACAATATATAAACGATTTTTTGCTCCTTTAACGATACATCTAATTCTGAAAAAATCCTATGAAGTACTCTATATCCCCTTTTAGACGAAGATACTTGTTTGATTAATAATTCAGTAAGTTTTAAAGGATAAAGTTTTCAATTAGCAGACATTTGAAAGATTTTTCAAACAGGATAAAGCCAGAGGGATAAACTCCATGGAAATGTGGGATTATTTCTGTGTCTTGCAAACTCAACAGGTTGATTGAATGTCTGAAGTGCAAAAATGCTGAGCACGTGAGAATGAAATGGCACGCAGAGACAGTGGAAAATTGTTTACCTAGGGAAATGGCATTTTTAGGCCATCCTTCCTCCAGAGTTGTGCCAAAAACCTTCCAAACACATTAATCTATGAGATTATCTGGGGCTTTCTTTCGAAAGTCACTGAATGAATTTAATTTTTCCTGGCATCAAGGTAATTTTACACTCGACCTGACAACATACCATTTCATCCTTTATCATCGGGTTTCACCTTTTTTCCCGGTTGATGGTTTGATTCACCTTTCTGTGCAACCTCCTTAACTCAGTGAAAATCCCTTAATCATTAATCGTTCCCATCTCACAGAGCCTTTCTCCAGAGAAAAAAAATCGATGGAAAATGCGAGAATCCCATGAGGATCAATCAAGTGGAAATTCATGTGTGTGCAAAAGGGACCAAGCCTGAGGGAAAAAAAAGAAAATTCCTTCAGACATCAACTGTTATAGGTAAGGAGAACAAATCGAATGTCTCACATTGCGTTGCTGATAAATTTGGAAGTTGAGTTAGGAAGACCAAAGGGCCTCTATCATGTCTTCGTGGTGAAAGATAGCAAAGAAACAAGACCAAGAAAGTAATCAATTGATTTGTCAGCTTTCGTGAATATCCTTTTTGGTGATTTCAATCCCTCTAATTATACTTCCAATTCCACAGAAACATTCTCTTCCTCTGAACATGAATTCTGCTGATAACATGGGGAATGCTCGAAGTTGTTAAGAAACAAAATAGGTCAGTCCTTAAGCCAACTACTTACATTAGATGATAATGAAAAGTTAATGAAGAGAATTATTCATAACACGAAAACTCCTAGGTTCACCACAATGTAGCTCTTTGTATATCGTCTGCACTCCCTCAAGGTACTAAAAGAAAAACATCTTTCCCTGAACAATATACCCATTATACCGAATGTACAATTTCTCTCTCACAGAGCAATTGTATTTTCTTCTGCATATTGCAATAATGCAAATTTTATTCCCAATAACTCATTTCGCTGACTAAAATCAATGCAATTTGCGTTAAATTTTAATGGGAACAGCCAATCTATTTGCAATTCATTCCACAAGACATAAATCACTCTCCAATTTGTATAACTCCACTACATTTTACGAGTAGGAAAAGCACAACCCTTGTTTATTAATTTAATAAATCATGCTAAATAATTGCATAAATATGCAGCAATGAAATTTTTGAAATATTTGCCTTATTTTATTAAAATTCCATACTCAATAAAATTTGATCGTATTTAAATTAATTGATTTTGGGGAAATTACTGCGGTTTGGCAAAAAATGGAAAGCTTTCCAAAGGATTTACAAAGTCAAAAAGCTTTGAAATTCCGTCAATTTTTAAATGCCTAATACAATTTTATATCCGGAATCCCTAATATTAATTTTGTGTGAATTGTTTGGAAAGTAACACCGGCTTTTGTGATCAAGGTGATAAAAAATTATACATTTCACAAATTCGAGAATTCAGCGAAGTCTAATTCAATACGATATAGCTAATGTATTTGGTGCAAACCGGGGTAGTTTTAAACACTGATTTTTATATCTATTACTTGAACTTATGTATAATGTTCAGTTCAATTCAGTTCAGTTTATTCATTAGTTTAAACTAAGAGTTACACCAGCTTAGTCTATAGACTGTTTAGCTGGACTGTTTGCAAACAAAGAAAATTTAAAGTGAAAATTATTGAAGCGAAAATTCACGTGTAAATGTTTCTTCATTGGACAAGGCTCTCTATACTATCTATAAATTCATATACGTCTCGTTCTTCGAATTCTAAATACTAATTAAAAATGGTTTATCACTACCCCGTGTTTACTACTGCCCTAGTTTCTTTTAGATGCATTCGAAAAATATTCGAATTATTGTTTAAATATTTTCTGATTCTAAAAGAAAAAATCACACCTTTTTTCAAAAACAGCCCTTAAAAATTTTGAAACTTTAGATTAGAATTGTTATAGGCAAAGTACTAATTACTAAAATACCCATCCTCGAATTTTTAAATAATTTCTAATTACATAATTCACAGCTTTCTAGATTTTAAGATTTTTAATATCGAAAATCGAAAGAGGTTTTGATACTTCACCTCTTATCTTGATGTGGGATTTACGATGAATCATTATTATCCTCAGTTTTTCTACTAAAACTTCTACAACAGGGAAATTTTAGGATTTTCTTAAGGAGCACATTTATGTTGAGTTACTTACTACTTAGATATGACTTCATCATCCCTTTGAGGAACCAGGCTTTTTGTACTAACCTTCTCCAGTCAGGGTGACTCTCTGTTGGCTCCTTTAAGAACCTGTTGGGAAAAACCTTCTATTCCTCAATTTTCTTCAATTGGACATTCTTTCATCTAGCATTCGGTGGTGTAGTATCGGTGTAGCTTTGTAGGCCATTGAAGAGGGGCCTCGACCTCGGGGCAGACTTAGGACAATCTGTCTGAATCAAATTCAGGATCTTCTCTTGGAGCGCCTTGGAATCAAACGCGAAAATTTTCCTGAAGTGGTGGAGAATCGACGGACATGTGCTGTTAACCTATGGATATTGTAGGCCCGCAACCCTAACAGGGATAAACGGTTGAAAATGATGATGATGACTTTCTAAGGCTTCAACTACTTTTATCACACAACATGGTTTCGACAAAAATGTAACATTTGACCTTAAAAACTTCCTGAAGAAAAATATTCCAGTAGGGGAATTCTGTAACGATATGACAATGTGATATGACAAATTTTTGTACTAAAATTCGGAAGCAGGACAACATTAAAGCTAAGTGAACATCGAATAGCAACTCCAAGGAGCTTTATGAAGCTTTTAGTAACTGATGTGAATGTTATTTTCAATTAATTTTCCCGAATTAACCACTTAAAAATTTTTAAATTTGTCATATGACATTGTCATACTGTTACCGGATTCCCCTACAGGCCATAAAGTGAAAATAATACCTGAATGTTCTGTAATTTTGGAACAAAAAAAATAAAACAGAAAAATAAAACTTCGAATCCTTCGAATTCATATTTAGTAAAACCCTAACTTCTGTAAACCATTTGAAAAATAAGAATAACGTTATACTCACGTTTTCACTTATGTAGGGGCCATCCCAAGTTCTCATACTAGACAGATGAATCAGTCATCATGAAGACATTATTTTTCAACTTTCAGATCCTAAATGTAACCTCATAGCGACTAGGAATCAATTCAGGTAAGTATCGAACCAAGATTGTTTTCGCTAACTTGATATTATAAGGGCAAGGCAAAAGTATATTTTGAGGAAAACAGTAGGGGGAGGTGGGGCTACTTTTAGCTCTGGGGCTAGATTGTTATACGACTTTTTCGCCTGTTTCTAAATGAAGCTGGTCCTTACAATAATTTTATTTAGATCCACAATTAATTTGTCTATCCAAATTACATCATGTTAAAACCCAGTTGCCATTGGAAACATGCGAAAAATCGTATAACAATGTAGCCCCAGAGCTCAAAGTAGCCCCACCTCCCCCTATTAACCTAGTTTTCCTTTTCTTTGTATTCTAATTTTTAAGTTAAGTTAATTTTAAATATTTAAGACGTCCTACCCAAAACGTATCGAAAGAATATCGAATCGAATATCGAAAGAGCGAAGTAGGGAAAAGCGCTCTACTTTCGGACGACTCAAGCTTCGGACAAGTTATTTTTTCTAGGTTTTTAATGGATTTGACCCATGACTCTTTTCAGAAAAATTGTCGGATTGGACTAGTTAATAACGATATTAAAAATGAGTTGTTTCTAGCTTGATTCGTCCGAAGGTAGCGTGATTTCCTCTATTTCACAAGCTTCCTTTCGCTAACTTGCAATGAGAATCTCTCAATAGGAAATATAAATTCAGTTAAATGGATTTTTTTTCTAAATCATAAAAATCCCCAAAGGCATTTCCATAAATTTTTTACACCGCACTGATTTATCAAAAGACATCTTTTTGATTATTTTATGTTAAATACCATATCAATTTCAAAAGGTATCGCAGAGTCTTATTCCATTGACATGTACAAAATTCAATACCTATAACACCCAGTTTGGTTTTAAAAGATGTAAGGTATAAGAAGGGATCACCATAAATCTGTCTTTTGGGATAAAATATGCTGTAAAATGTTCAGGGAAGAGCCTCTGAAAAAGCGTATTGGCCGACTTTGAAGGATTCTATAGTGTAATGTTATTGGGAAATCAATGAGCTTTTTAGTACCATGTCACTCTTCTACAAAAATACCATCCAACAAGAGATTTTATTCAGATATCACAATCTTTGCATTTACCTAATTCGATATTTTTTTGTTCTAGAACACCACACTTCATTTCAGCTCTAGGAGATAAAATAAAAGAACGATAGACACTGAAGAGGGAAAATTTAGGACAAAAACTGGGATATCGATAAAACTTATCACAAGCAGTAAAACATTGCTAGATCCTCTATTTTTTTCTTGACTTCTTCTGTCTCGCCAGCAGAAAAGTCTACAATTGAGATGATGTATGAGATTAGATGAGAGCATTTTCTAAGAGGAATAAGAATAGTGGATTAAAAACAATTCTCTACAGATATTGATGGTGAATTGTGACCATTCCCCGTGCTTTTTTGTCTTGAGCTCCAGAGAGTCGACTTATGGAAAGGTACAGAGTGAAATATTGTGTTAAGGGAGGTACGTGCCAACCATGAGAGGGTCATTGGGGTTAAAATCTATAAACTAACGTTGTTATATAGAAATGGAAAGTTAACGATTTTCACCGTACTCGCACCGAGATGATGGGGAGAAAACAATGAAAGGAAAATTTTAGATGGGGTATCGTTGTTGAAGGAGATACCACTTTGCTCCTTTCCAATACACCCCAAAGGGAAAATTTACTCATGATTTCCCCCTTCACATAAATACTGCCCGGGGAGTTAATTAAAAATGCTGCGTCAATTGAAGTAGAAGAACATTCTACTGACGGAAAGATAGTAGAACCCATCTGTATGAGGACTTCAAAGGCTATACAACACTGAAATAAAAGCAATTTGATAGAGGTTTAGTTTAATTTCAATTGAGACGTGCAATCAATCAAGAAAAACAACGTTTGGAGAGAAAATTTACAAATGTCTTTGGAATGGAAAGGTCATCTTGTAAGCCCAAATGGGGCTCACCTAAATACAATACAAACTTATAGAGGGAAAATGGGGAACTGAGGTTTGCCACCCTTATTTCAACTTCCTGAGAGTGACTGTCCACGGCGACTGATGCTCACTCACTGAAGTACTGATGTTAATTGCCATAAGCAACAAGAGCACCATATAGCAACCTTCAGCACCCGCCTTGGGATGGTAGGGGTTGGGCGTGTTAAAGGAATAAGGAATTGGGATTGGTGGGTTGCAGCCGTCGACGAGGGTTGACATGTGTCGAATAGGCTGCACGCTCTACAATCTAAACAGTCTATTTAATTTAGACATTTCAATTTACAAAAAAAATCGTGGTAAGTTCAAAAAGAAGAATCTGACAATAATAGAGGTGTTACATTGAAAGACGTTAAAAAAAAAATTAAAACATGTACTAGACTACACAGCAAACAATCTAGGGGAAAATGCCCATGCTTTGCACAGTCCCAAGCTTCATAATGACTAAATTTTTCCTATGTTTTTCAATAAATGTGATTTATCACTGAAAGAAATCCGAAAAAGTCAAAATAACATAACGGAAATGTTAATTTTACCCTGCAGTAATGATCCGAAATCGGTGTAAATATTACCCTTTTTAGGTAGATTATGGGTTAAAGTTACCCTCTTTTCATGTTGATTTTACCCTCAAAAGGTGTAAAATTAACAATAAAAATGTTGATATATTTTTACACCCGAAAAGTGTTAAAGTTATGACGAAAAAAAGTTAATCGTAGCCTTTTTTTCCTCAGTGATCGTACCCATATTTCAAAAAGTGTTCTGTTTTTAAAATATATTGCGTAGTCACATTTATTCAACAACATAGGAAAAATTTAGTTATTATGAAGATTGAGACCGTGTGAAGTATGGGCAATTTCCCCTACTGCTTTTTTATCAACTTGTCATCGTCTTGGAGCTTAATCGGTAAAAGATATCAACTACCGGTCTTCGATGACCCAATAAAAAAACAATATCTTCAGACGTTTTATTTTCCTTCTGCCGCATTCAAAGGCAGACCACTTTCCCCTATACAGTAATGGAAATAAGTATAATTCCACCAAATTATCCTTAAAGAAACTAAACAAAAAAACAAAGTCTCGAAAAAGTCATACGTAGATCATAACGTCCTTTCATGCCAACATAAAAAATCGACATTATGATTTTTTATTCTAAGTATTTTTAGAATTATAATAGAATTTTGTTTTTCAGGCTAGAAATAAGTATAATTCCATTCAATAAAATTAGCACTAGAGTATTTATTTTTGACCAATTTAAGGTTAATATCTTTTAATAATTTTGTTTTCAACAAAAATTAAAAAATTAAATTCAATTTTATAAACTTTTACATTAATTTTTGTTCAGATATCGCGAGGAAAATTTTTAACGAACGAGAGCGCATTTATCAAGCAAATGAGGGCATGATTGGACTCGTTGGAAAGGTCTTGGAATTTTCGATAAATTTGAACTGGTTTCACTCGGTTTTAAACCGGTAATAAACCGATTCATAACTGATAACTGATTTTTATACGAAATGCAATTAAGCTATTCCTAAGTTATTTTGGGCAATGTTTTTTATTGATTTATAAATCCGTTCAAATCAGTTGCAAACCAGAAATAAACCGGTTAAATAAACAGTTGATTAGGTACGATTTGGTTGAATTTAGGTGTTTTTGAAGATAATAATGAAATTTCGAACCCGGCTATATCAATATCAATTAGTAATTAATTGGATCGGTCAAGTAATCGTAATTGATTTATTTTTCTGCAATATACCTATTCATTTTTGTGTGAGCATGTTACTAATGATAAGAACGTTCTAAAATGTACACTTCTCAGTCAATTTTCTAGTTTAGCATTGTTTTCCGATTTGTGAATGAATTCAAACGTTGATAAACCGATATAAAGTGCCCGCTTTCTAATCCGGATCGCCGTAATCCGGACGAGTTCTCGACGGTTACATTTAAAATACCTTTGAGGTTATGTATACATGCATATTCAGCAGTGAAAATGAATTGTCCTGAGATATTTTTGTTTAATAAATGAAGTATAATAGAATAGACTTCTCTAATTATGTCTTTTTAATCTTCTTTAAAAGTTTAATTCAAATTCTACAAAAATAATCTTGTATTATATTTTCGAGACGTTGAACAAATTCAAAAAATCCATCCGGATTACGAAGCGGACATCTGTCATATTGTCTCCCAATCATCCGAATTACAAAGCGGGCACTGTACACCCAAAAAATATGCAAAAAGTTAATTCACGGATAGCTCTGTGTGTAAGTTCGATCATTCCGGAAAGCTTGGACATTTTGCTACAGTAGACTCTCGCTAATTCGGCTCCTTTAACATCGGACTACTTTTTAATTTGGGCAGCAGTTAAATTTGAGAAAAGTTTGTTGACGTTTTTCAAGTTCAATTATGATTATCAAATGAAGTAAATATGCTCAAATTTGCCATGCTTTATCTCAGTTGTGATGTTATTTTGCATTATTAAGGGGCTTTCATGAAATTTACCATAAATATGAGTATACAAACTCGATATGTGTATGCAGATGAATAAAATATCGTTGCATTTCAAACAATTTGATGCCCGGAATTCTCTCTAATTCGGGTGACATTTCGGTCGAAAATGACCGGATTTGCGAGAGTCTACTGTATCTCTTTTTTCATTTTTTTACTTATTGGTCGTAAATATTTTTAAATACCGTAACGTCAAAATTCACAAGGATCAAAGTTAAAGTAATTATTATGTGTAGTGTATATTTCTAGTAGGGTAAAGTGATACAAGTTGGACAATTCGCCGATACAAGTTGGACGGACATGCTTTTTTTTGATAAATAACAGTACAAAATTTGTTTTTAAGCACAAGGAACCAAATTATAAAACTAAAGCATTAAAAATATACAAATAAAAGTGAATTACTAAATTTATCGAGAAAAAACCCCCTGTCTAAATTGTCCAACTTGTACCATTGCATTGTCCAACTTGTACCACTTTACCCTAATATCTCAAAATGATACATAACCATTTTTAAAAACGTGAAATAGAGAAAAAATATTAACCAAATATCATGAGATCTATTTTTTCTGCAAAACTGAAAAAAGACCGTACAAAAAACATATGCAATACTCAAACATATTCAAGATAATGCTGAATCTTTGTAACTGGTTTTTGCTGAGCAGCTTTTATTTAAAAGCTGATCCTAAAAAATAGTTCATACATATTTTAGTAAAACAGAAATATCCTTATAACACTTCATTCATCGTAAAATCCCATTTATAGTCTTCGTGATTGTATTACAGAAAAACAAAGCCTATTTCTCATAACACTACATAGAAATTTTTCCCTTTCTTTTAGCTTGTTAAAATTTTACTCTTTGAAGCCGGAAAACCCAAAGTCATTTCCCCTCGCTCTACTTTCAGTCCTAGAAATTTGTTTTTTTTTTTTTTTTGTACTCCCTTGTGCTTTTTTTATGTCTGCAGAAGAAGCACAGAAGAAACATTTACGCGCGCGCTTTAGATTGCGTGTATCTTGTTAATATAATGATATTTATGCAAATTTGACTCTTACGACGGAACTCTCGGTGCGTGATATTTGCATTAGGATGTTTTCTCTGTATACAACTCTCTGCGGAAAAAAAAAGATTGCACTAGTTTGCTGTTTATCGCTTTCGTGGGATTTAATTCAATAAATGCCTAATTTTAGATTGCACATCCTCCTCAGACAGAGATTTGCGTCTTTGGCCAAAGCCATACCAAAACAATAAGATGACGAATGAGAAGGATGTACCAAACATTTTATCTGTTTCACACCCAAAGAATTACACTGCAAAATGCTATATAGCTCAAGTATTGTTTGCCGGATGCACAAACATATCATAAATTTAACTAAACTATTTGGACAACGTGCAATAGAATACTAGACTGGCATCAAAAACCATAAATCATACAAATTATCGCTGCTCCCATGCAAAATGGGCTGGAGACGAGATTATTTCTTATTCTATTGGAGTTTCTTCTGTAGTCATCCACTGTTCTGCCTTTCTGGGCATCGTTTTCATAAAAAGTTGACAAGGGTAGGAGCCAAAAAAGCTAAAATTTTCAGTAGAGACAGAAAGGTTGAGAAGATAGACGAAAAATATGATAATGTTCACTAGAGGGAAATTTCATTTTTTTAATAATTTAATGATCTAGAAGCTGGCAGGGTTATTTTGGACTTTTAAAGTATTTCTCACAAGTTTCGTGGTCAAGGAAAATAAATTAATATTCCAGATTGTGATGTTCTGTGATAAGCCTTTCATCCTAAATCACTGTGCTGTAAAAATTACAAATTACAATTGTACAATTTACCAAAATTTACGCTTTGCTCACGAAAATCATACTTACAGAAAATTACGTACTGTCCTAGAGATACTTACGGCTTAAGCCGAGAGACGCCTTAACGTAAGTTATAAACAAAATAATGATTTGACTAAGTTCCCATCAGTTTCCCACAAACTAAGGCGTTCCTCGGATTAAACCGAGAGACAGATTAGTCAGAAACTCATAGAAATGTATTCTTATAATTAATTTGATTATAATTACGTTAAGCCGTCTCTTGGCTTAAGTCATAAATATGTCCAGGTTATAAGGCTTACTCGAGACAGACACTATCTTTCAAACTGGGCATATTTACATATTTCGGGTCAAAATATCGTAATATCGAGGTAAGATTGTGGCTAGAGCTGTTAGCTATCCCAAATCGTCCCAGCGACTTACGAATGACGTTACAATACCCTAATTTATACACTGTAATAATATTTCACTGCTTAAATTTTAAAATGAAAATATTTTATAAAATAATCGTGCTTGAAACTACCCCACTTACCCTTACTTGAAATTCTTATTTAATAATAAACGACAAATATAGCACCGATGTCGAAGATTTTGTTATTCAAAATTAGATCTGTCATTCAATTTATCCAATAGCTGTCTCTTTATAATGTTTTATGTTTCATTGATTTTTATTTTCCTTTCTCGACCACATTCTCCTTCAGAAATGGAGATTTTAGATAAAAATTAATAAGACAAATTCGGAGACATTAGAGGATAATTCCACAAAATAATAATTCAAAAGATTCTTCATCTATTTTAAGAGAAAAATATGTTGCGGATTTGATTAATCCTGCTTTAATAAGAAGAATGTCAATAAATTAATTAACCTTCTTCTTTAATAAGATAGCATAGTAGGGTTTAAAATGCTACGGACTTCATAGATTTATCAATCAAATTATGAAGATTTCGTGGTATTATGGTTTTACAGAACTCAAAAAATAAATCAAGAAAACAAATCTGATTTTAATAAATTTTTATTTTTATTTTATTTATTGTTTTTAATTTTCAAATTTAATTTAATTCAATTTAAAATTATTTTGAAAAACTTCCTTTAAAAACAGTAATTATTTATCTAGACATAATGTGCAATTAAGTTTACTAACCATAATAGAACCAAGACCGTTTATTTAAAAGCAATCAATTGAGCTTTGTTCAATAAAATCAGGGACGATGCAGATCTTTATTACTGATCCGTATTTACTAACTGTACTAGTCAAACCCCTACATCAGTGAGCGGTGGGCCTTATGTGCTAGAAAAACCTTCAGCTTAAGCCGAGTAATGGCTTAATGTAATCACATCAGTTTGCATGAATTTCCCACTAAGCGTCTCACGACTTAAGCCGTCTGGCTAGGTCTTTTGGAAAGAGATCCATAACACCTAATATCAATTTCTAAATGGCCTTTACTTGGTTATAGAATTCATTTTCGCATCAATATATAAATACTAATATTTAAAAATCATTTTTTAAAAATAATTCTTTAAAATGCTAACAAATATTTCTGTTTGAAAAAAGTATTAAAAACATTTTTTGGAACTAAGTATTTTGCGCCGCAACTAGAGTTGAATTTTACATAGGGCAGCAGTCACTAGCGAAACAGCATCCAGATTTCGTGATAATGTCATTTTGGACGAGTGGAATTTTCAGGTTGTCAATGACTTTAAATACCTCGGATTAGTACTGACGACGGGTAATGAAGTCAGAATAAAAGTAACGAGAAACTCACGGCGAAGAAGAAAAGTTATTTTGAACTCTTGTCGATATTTCGATCAAGGAACGTCTCGCGGTCAATAAATATTATAATATTGATATCCATACTGAAGCCAGTCATAACCAAGGGGTAATTCATAATCAATCAGATTGGCTCGGGTTCCCAAAAAAATGTATGGGTTCCCCGGGTTTCCTGAGAAATATGTATGGGTTCCCCAGCCAGATTGTCTCGAGTTCCCCGAAATGAGTTACCCCTCGGTCATAACGTTATAATCCGGAAAGAGTAACGTTGACTCGTATAGAAGAAAGAAAGCTGCTTATATTCGAGGGACGGGTCCCACTATGAATCAACAGGTCTTTCCATGAAGAAACTACAGTGGAATTCTGGACAAGGATGAACCACAAACTGGAGGAGCTTCATTGAGAGGCCGATATTATGGCCTCTATCCAGACGATAAGATTGAGGTGGCTCCGTTACATTTGCTTTATGCCAGACGAGAGAATGACCAGGAAACTGTGAAATCCGGAGGGGGCATCACCGGATGAAATAAAATAACAGAGTGCACGATGTCCTCAAAACCCTGTGGATGCAGCGACGCTGGCGAACTTGTGGAATGGCGATGTGTTGTTCAGAAGGCATTGTCTCTTAAAGGGATGTAAGTGACCACTTAAATAAGCAAGTAAGCAGTAGTGGTTACGGGTAGAGCGGTAGTAAATATTTTGCTTGTTATGTTTTGGTTAATCTAAAAAAGCTTAAAAAAAATAGTTTACTCGGTTTGCGGAAATTTCGTATTTTACATTTCGTATTTTACATGTTCGTATTGCACATTTCGTATTGCGGAAACTTCGTATTCTAGTACATTTCGTATTTTACCATTTTGTATTTCACATTTCGTCTTTGATACATTTTTGTACAAAAATTGAACATTTCGTCTGCCATACAATTTGCACAAGCATATCAACCAATAAAATAATAGTATCACAGTTTTATGGGGTTAAGGGCGCTATGCGCATCGGGCCTGAGTCTAAAGTCGAATTTCAAGTTCTAATTATTCGTATATTATCTGTTTGGGGCAAAGGGAAATTTTCTGTGTTTTTTAAAGTTATCAGTAGCGCCTGTTGAGGCAAAGGGAAATTTTCTGTGCTTTGGAAAGTTATCAGTAGCGCCTGTTCAATTTTTGAACAAAATTGATGAAAGACGAAATATGAAATACGAAATGGTAAAATACGAAATGTACTAGAATACGAAGTTTCCGCAATACGAAATGTGCAATACGAACATGTGAAATACGAAATGTAAAATACTAAGTTTTCATATCCCAGAATACTCAGCATAATATATTTTTTTCGAGATTTTAAGGTAGGGCATTGCCTCTCAACACCCCTCCACACAAGGTTAGGGCACTGTAAGTCTTATGTTTAATCCCTAATATTTACTCCAAATTTAATCTAGGTACTGAATGTTTCAAAATTCTAAATAAATAAACAATTTTATTGATTTTTAATAATCTAATGGACTATTCTCCTTAATTAAGTCAAAATGTTTCTGAAAATTTTGCCTGATATGAGAGATAGATGTATTCGTTAGGAATATGGCTAAACTATTAGATCTGATGGCCATCGTAAGCGATCTTCAGATTCAAGATTTTAGACCAGTTACTAAAGGTAGAAAATTTTTAAATAACAAGCAATTGCAATGATTTATCTAGAAGATCTATTAAATCAATTACCCTGAGTATACCATCTTACGTTAAACTTTTCTTTAAAAATACCTTTTAAAAATAGTAAAACCGTATAGATAAACCCTTAATCTGAAATGTACTGCTTAAACCGAGATAATATTTAATATTTAATATTTTTTATAGAAGATAGTAAATTTTGAAAAACTTTTAAAATTTGTGTAAAATAGATGCAATCCTTGAAAGTTATGCTCAAGTGGAATAGAACAATGGTAATTGTAGATGGTAATGGTACTGGTAGATCTTTTGAAGGGTACTGAAAATCAACGTGAGAGACTCTTATGTGGAATATTTGTCTATCATTCTATTTATACATAAAGTGATATGGAATAATGAGGGTGAGAGTGCTTAATGGAATAAATGGGGGTTTCGAAAGCTATTCATATTAATCAATAATTCGCATAAAAACTCCATCATGATAGATTGATTGTCTCTTGGTGACACAAGAAGGGCTTGTGACTAAAAATATCTGGATGCTTCTCCTGTATCATGCCCAAAAAACCGTCCATGACTGTGTCAATGGAAATTATAATAAAGTTGAGCTGAAAAATGAATTGATGGAAGAGATTGCCTTTGTCTTGTGATATAGCAAAACCACGAAAGACTTCTGCAGATGATTTTGGTACAAAGAGTGTTGACTTTGTCTCACAAGTGCTCTCGATTGAGAGTTTCTGATATGGGTTGTTCTAAAGTCAAAGAGATACATGGCTAAAGGGAATTGATAACACTGAAAAACATCACATAAAGTCAATTTCATGCGCCCGAGTGTTTTACTCTGGGGCCCAACCCACGCCTTTGCATCTCTTATTCACACTGATTGCCATCAATTATTTAATTCAATTTCGCCACGATCTTGAAATTGGACTGATATCACCTTGAATTTGCTATAAACTGAATTAGTTCCACTTTGGTTTTCGTGCATTCTCTTGCAAATGTTTGCTGATTTAGAAAAGACAGTCACGGAAGGAGATTTTCAACTTGGAAATTACTAACACAAAGGGGAATGATAATGTCCAAATTGTGCCAAAACACCAAAGTATAAATCGAAATTCAAATAAATAGTATTGGCGATTTTTCGTTTGTTTATTTTTCAGAGACTCATAAAGCAATATTTTACGCAATGGATGGATATAAATAAATCAAATTATCCCAAACAGACGCGATTTTCTGGAGCAGTAGTGCTATAGCCCAAATTTAAAATTACTCCGAAAATATGTGAAACAACAAAATAGAATTTCCTTATTTTCATAATGAACATGTTACTGGGGTAAACTTAATGGGGAGCTTATAAATTTTCAGAAGCGTGTCTGAGGAAAATATGGCAATAAAGAATATGAAAAATTTAATGTACATTAAATGATGAAATGAATATTATTTTTTTGTCAATCATTTTCCCCCCATTATCGAATCAAATTCAGTGCTCAACATAAAATAGCGAACATATTTCTTCGTCCATGGGTAAATTGATGACAGCTAACGAGCTTTTTCTACAAATTCTATTAAAAGCTCTCACAAGTAATAAATCTGGATAAAGTTATATACGTGAACTGAGGCTTTTTCGGGGACAAAATTCATTCACATGATGGCATATGTACTAATTCACCCCCAAACTTTTTTTCCTTGTCCCCTTCACTGGACCAAATGAACGTGCTTTTTGTGTTCTTGAGGAACAGATTTTGGTCTGAAGTGTAATAAATTATCTGTCGTCATTTACACACGTCCACACGTGATCAACACACATTTAGCACTTGGAAAAAGAATAAAGTTAAGCAGTAAAATATAACAGCAATAATATTTTGGTCTTACATGGATCATAATAGAGAAAAATTAAATTTTTACTACAATAAAAACAGTAGAGAAAAACTTGGTAAAGTATTCCATGTGACTTATTTGTTTGCAAGTCATAAAAGTGTTGAATCGATGACAAAAGTTTAGGGAATAAATAGTCGATGAGTGGAATTCCGAACAGCGCATTTTGATAAAAGACCTACGACAGGGACTGGAATTAAATGGGAATTTTCCTCATGGGGAAAATGGGGGATAGGGAATTGGATCTAAATGCGTCCGACACATGATATCAGAGACAAGTTTATTTGCGAATGGAAGCCACGTCGAAACGATACATTTTCTCAAGCACCGATATAGGAACAAAAGCTCCAGAGAAGGAATGCAGAGGAAAATTGAAGCAGCATAAATTTTAGGTGAGTCGAGAGAAAAGTGAAAATTTACACTAGAATCTCTCTCTGGTGAGATTATGTGGAAATAACCGGAAAAACTCAATTTTAGGTATTAAATATTAGTGCAAACACTCACAAATATGTGAGTGTATAAATGCTTTAGAGATGCAGAAATAAGATATTATGAAAAATGGCATAGAAAACTGAAAATAAATAAATAAATAAATTTAAAAACTACATTGATAAAGCGTTCAGTAAAATTTTATCTAAAGATTTTTGGATAGGTTGTAAAGGGACACAACAATAAATGGGTCTAGTAGAAGGGTACTCGCTCTATGATAGGGGAAAGTGTCCATGCTTGATACCCTGGGAAGCTTTGTAATGACTAAATTTTCTATGTTTCACAATATATATATGACTTATCGCAACCATATTTTAAAAACTATGGGAAAATGGCCAGTTTTTAAAATATATTGCGGAGTCACGTTTATTGAGAAACATTGGAAAAATTTAGTCATTACGAAGCTTCAAATGGTATCAAGCTTGGGCACTTTTCCCTGAAAGTGTCCCGGGGTTTGAATCCCCTTTAGGTTAATAGAAAAAAAAATCCCACATGCTGAAAGGCGTAGCCAAAGGAGCAAAACAACTGCCTTATAGAACCAAGTATTAGACTTGGTGTGCACTTTTAAAATATTGTGAGAATTTTCTTTTCAAATTCCTATAGAAGCTCTTAAGGTCCTAAAGAGTGCGCCACTTTACTTATAATAATCTCAATGATAGAACCAAGATCGTTATAAGCAAATAAAAAGATTTTTGGTTCTATAATGCTTTACTTAGGGAATTCTATAAGACTATATTAAGAAAAAATGGCTTCTTGGGAGTCCTCTACGATATGTTGTGCTATTATAATTTTTTATTTATTTAGTTGTATTGGAATTATCAATAAAATTGAAATGAATTTTATATTTGTCTTAATTACGGATAATATAGGGTAAGGGCTCATAATTTTGAACAGTCTGTTTATAAGCATCGATGTTCCAAGTTTGAAGTGCGATATTTTCAATACTAGTTGACTTTTTTTGTTACTCTCTTTTCAGAAGGATTGTTTAGAAACTTAGCAAGGGTTTATTGTCTTTGTTTTTACTAAAATTAGTCTTAATACGTTCAAAAAATGAATTGATATGTAGAGGTGAATTTGACTCGAATTTTGGACAACTTGGTTATTAATTTGGACAACTTCCCTGGCCTTTCCGGGAGCCTTTCAAGGCATTTCTCACTACATCTCTTTCGTAGAGATGATGCTCCCTTGTTTCTCTAGGCACTTGCCCAATCTGATCATCACAAAAGCTAAAACTTCACGAAATTTCGAGAGAGAAACACCTGTCCAAAATAAGGAGTATCACCTCACTGGTAAATGTCTTAAAAAATTTCCCATTTTTCACACGAAAAATCTAATTCACAAGGCAAATCTCACTTCAGGTCAAATGTACAAATCATCAGTAACGTGAATCAACACAATATTCAATGAATATTCAATAATATCACTCAAAAACAGCGAACAAACTTTGTTAGTACTTCACCTAAACTAAATAAGACTGAAGTAAGCCACGAAGTTCTGTCATATTTCTCGTGAGCAATTGCTCACACTGAATTTTCAACAAAGAAATTTCAACTCAAGTCATATTCAAAATTTAACGTATTTAGTGTCAAAATCTTCCAAAAAGAACAAATATTTAGATAGAATTCATTATTCATCAAATATTGGAATAAAAATCCATAATTTTAATCAATTTATTTTTAGTGTCCAATTTTATCCTCAAAGTGTCCAAAATAAGAAACTGTACAAAATTATGAGCCTTTCCCCTACAAACTAAATTATTTTTTCTTGGAAACATGTTTACAGAGTAAAAACAATGGTATAAGGAATAAGTGTCCACCGCCGTCTTAACATTGCTGACCAATCTTCAGATCAAAAGAGTGGAAAAGCTGTTTCTCATCTTGCAAAAATCATTAAAAAAAAACAGTGTAGAAGGCAGAAATATTGAAAATACAAAACTAAAAACTAAGATAGGTGTTAAAATATCGCGAAGACTTATTTTTGATTCCTCCATTTTAATATAATTTATTAAAAAAATATAGTTTTAAAAATCTTGACAATATTATTCTTCTGTTTAAAGAAATCTAGAAGTACAAGAAAATAAATTAATTTTACAGGTTTTTATAAAATAGTTTTTCTAGTATCAATCTATAAAGAGGAGTTAGAGAAAATCCATTTGAAAATTTGTGCTTAAAACAAAAATTTTGAACAAATCTCTAAAAAAAAAAACAAATTTAAAAATCAAATAATTAAACTTCTCACTTTAAAAAAAACCGTAAGGGGAAGGCTTTCAAGCTTCGCATACGCTCTGACTTCGAATATTTCATATTATTTGTCCCATATTCCTTTAATGGATTTGACCTTATAACAATATAATTTAATTGCCAGTCCTAAGATGAAAAAAATGACACCGGGAAAAAATGTAAAACGTTCGAAGCCAGAGCGTGTGCGAAGCTTGAAATCTTTCCCCTATAACATGCACATATTGAATGTGTAAATTTTCAAGATTGTTCGACTACGTGCGTAAAGCTCTAAGACGGAAATGAAACTGAGAATCCTCCCTTTTGTTTATTAAACTACTTTTTTCCACTGGTACCGTATGAGCCATAAATGGTTCCCAGGTGAAAACCGTTGACCTACATGACCTACTAAAAATTCCTTGAGAAAATCATAAAATAAGGCTGTGTATTGGTTTTATTAAGAATTTTGATACTTTGAGCTTTTTTTTTAGTGTTTCACACGTAAATTGAGACACCCAGTTTCGCATCCGTAGCACCACAAATTGCTGTAAGTAAATATAGAAACATCCATTGTGGTATTATGCTTAATGTTTCGTGAGGGTCCTATGTACCAGAAAGGCAGTGTCTTAAAGCAATGGCAGAAGAAGTTGATCCAGGCAGGAAGCGATAATAATAATAATTGATGACTGTCTCCTTTGATATACCACCAGAGTCAATTTCTTCCAACCACCCTCAACATTTCGCACCATTGAACACGCCTAATTTTATCACACAATTGCGAAAGGAGGTGATGCCTGACACACTCTTGGTGTTTGAGCGAGGGGGGTGTTGGGAGTGAAAGCTTTATATCATTTGCGTCCTTACCATTCTATTACAAGGCAACAACTTCTAACGAGCTTTTCATCACAAATTATTCCATTGCAATGCGTTTTGTTGTATATTATCGTCTTCTCGTCTTCTTCCCATCTGTTGGTGTTTGTGGCCACAATATTAGAGAATTAATTGCTTGCTTCTGCTCATTCTCGAAGAAGAGATATATAATACCGAGGAGCTTTCACCTCCCTCATTCAATAGGGGCGGATGGAAACAATAAGAGAATTGTGGTTGATGCGATAAAAGCTCAAGAAAAAGGCAGACAATTTATTTATTGTATACAGTCTATTTTTCAATAAAATACCTAGCATCTCCAGAGATGTAATTTTATTTATTTACTCTGTTTTATTCCCTTTTGATCATTAACACTTTCACGATAAAAATACAATAACTACTTATCAAAAACAATATAATATGCACTTTCCATGTAGTTCCGGTAAATAAGTAAGTATTAAGCTGTGTATGTTTTAGAGAAATTTCCTCTATCCTCTTCACTTCCTTTCATTTCTCCTCTAAAACCGTCATACTCCAGTCGTTGTTCCTCGTTTCACACAGAGTAAAAGCTCAACGAAAGCACAATAGAGGTTTTAAATTGAAATTTATAACACAGTTTGTTCCATATTCAACAGTGAATGATTTAAATACACTTACTTTCATATCATTTTCAACATAACTTCAGTTCAAGTGCATTAAAAATTTTCAACTATCACTTAAAAATTCAATTAAAATACCTTCTTGCTTTCATGCTCTCAACAAGTTACTTTGCTAAAACTCTATAGGGATTTTTAACACTCTCAGGAGTTTAAATCATCAAAGGATTTCGTCCAAGGACTTCAACACAAAATTACTTTAATTTGTGAACAATTTCAAACATTTTCTGAAGCAGCAGAAATTGAATTTTCTTTCATTTGTGCAATTATATGACAAAAAAAACTTTCTAACAAATTGTAGAAAAGTTAAGAAAAATTTCTCTGAAAACTTCTTCTCATGCACTTTTGCAGCATTTCTCTATATATATTAGGGGTATCCTTCTGAATGGTCAGAAAATCTAATATTGTACTGCACAATGCAAGGAATACTCTTGGGGTTATCTGTGAAAACACATTTGTGAATAGAAGTATATGGACAAAATTGAATTTTTGAATAAAATATTTTCTCAATCTTCCCTGGATAATTTTAAAAGTGTCTATTGAGAAATAAGAATGGAAAATCTTGAGAATATTTATTCTTGGCACTCGTTCCTCTATGGAAATTCATTTATTGCCATACTCCTTTCTCTCTCAAGTGTATCCCCTCACCAATATGGTAAATATGGATTCAATATTATACCTACATGCCTCCGGATTCCACCAGTTAGTAGAACAACATAGGGGCAAATAGAGCTTTTCCGGGCAGGATTTCACTTTAAATTTTTAACATTCTTAAAGAATTATATAAAAAGATTTCTCTTTACTACAAGATGAAGATGTATAATAGTCTAGTCCCCGGCGAGTGGCCTTTAAAGTTGAAGCCAATTTCTTACTTTCACATACAAATGCGTATGGGAATTTTTCTGCACTCTTGATCGTTATGCTAAATATTTAAAAAGTGAGAAGTTTTTCCGTATTATAAGATACCTTTCCGTATGGAGGGATAAATATACTAAATTTTTGTTTAAATAAATTTTTTCCTTGGAGCACTGTGAGCTGAGTCCGAGATCAATTTAGGAATTGGCTTCAAAGGCATTTAAAAAGGCCAACTTGCCAGGCGCTTGATAATAGTTGAAGTACGTAATAAAAAATCCAAAATCAAAAATTAACACAAAACATCTAACACGAACAATAACAGTAATATTACAGTGCTGACCAAAATCCCGAACACCAAAAATCCGAAAAGTTAAAATCCCGAAAAGACAAAATTCCGAATGGTTCGAAAAGGACGAAATACCTGAAGCCAAAATCACAAATAGGTCGAAATCCCATATGGATCGAAATACCGAATGAAATAAAATCCCAAAACTCAAAATCATGAAAACCAAAATCCAGAAACCTATAATTCTGAAAGCTAAAATCCCGAAAGTGTCAAAATCTCAAAAGCCAAAATCTTGAAAATCAAAATACCGAATAGTCAAAATTCCGAAAGGAATGAAATTATAAGGGGGATATTGCTTGAAATTATTTAAAAAAAAAATAGGAAAAATGGGATTAAGAATTCAGGGTTTTACTTCTTGGGTATTTGGATTTTGTGATTTTGGCTTTAAGAATTTCGTACCAATCAGAATTTTGATCTCAGAATCAGAACTTCGACCTATTCAGAATTCTCGCCCATTCTGAATTTTGGCTTTTCGGAATTTTGGTTTTTCGTTTATTATTATTATTAATCGTATCGAGATATATATATTACAAAGTAGTCTTTTTTACAATGTCCATATCCCGTATTGGAAGAATCTGTTAAGTCTATTGTAGACCGCCCAGGAGCGCCAGTCCGCAGTGTGAATGCTTCTTCCATGCTCTCGGAGTTGTTGGGCGAAGGCGATGCATTATATTGTGTTATATCACAATGAAATTATCTTTTTCTGGACATTCGGTTAGGGACATTCTGGTTTTTCTGTATTTTGGCCCATATGGGTTTTTTGCTTTTTAAGATTCCGATTCATTTGGAATTTTGGCTTTTCTGGACTTCGATCCATTCGGAATTTTGGCGATCGGGATTTTTGACTTTTTCGGATTTTAACTCACCCGTGATTTCGGCCCATTCTGAATTTTGGTTTTTCGGGATTTTGGCTTTTATGGAATCTTAATTTTTTGGAATTTTTTGTTTTTTGGAATTTTGGTCCTTACGGGATTTTGGTTTTTCAAGATTTCGAACTAGGGTAGAGTAAGTACTTTTCGCCACCTTAAGGTTTGACATCTTTATAATTCTTACACTTTTTGTCGAAATAAAATGAAATTTTGTGTACAAGTGCTTTGAAGCATTGTCTGTCTATTGAACCAGGAGACTTTCTGGGAACTTTTGAGTATCTGGTTGAAAAAGTACATTTCCTGCAACAATGCATGTTTCAGTACTTTTCGCCACCTTGTAAACACTTTTTCGCCAATGTGTAAGCACTTTCTCGCCACTTGTTTTCAATTGATTTTTAAGAAACAGCAGCTTTCGAAAACCCCCAAAAGTACACGGCACAGTACTTTTCTTATTTAACACCGATATAATACACTTATTAGAGTATTTCGAATGATTTTTTGCACATTTTTTATTTGCGACAATAATCAATTGAAAATTACGCCTGTTTCAACTAAATTCCGCGAGGAGCGCCACTTGTAAAATGCTTGGAAAAATGAGTGGCGAAAAGTACTTACACAGCGGAAAAAAGTAAGCCCTATTTCACCACATCCGTATTTCTTTATTTTTTGGAAAACATTATTAAAAAATGATATTAGAGCAAAGCTTAGTTAATAACGGATTGACTTTCAGTGAAAAAATATCGAATACAGTACTGAAAAAACATAAAATAATGCAAGACAATTTGTCTGAGCGTTGACAAGATTATTAAGAACTCCATATTTTTTTGGTGACTGTTCACCTTGTCGACAATTTCTTTAATTAACTTGCAAATAATCTAGTCGGTGGAGCATCTGATATGGTTTTCTGATTCATTTGGTTAGAGGTCACGAAATAACACTCATTTCGTAGTTCCACGAACTCATAATTTTTTTAAAATGTGATTTTAATTTAGGTGGCGAAAAAGGGCTTACTGGCGAAAAAGTACTGACTCTACCCTATTAGGAATTTTGGCTTCTCGGGACTTTGACCCATTCGGAATTTTGAAATTTTAGCCTTTTCCGGATTTTGGAAATCGGGAACTTGGCCTTCGAAACTTTCACCGGGACCCTGATATTAAAATAAATAAATCATTTTATAAAAATTACAAAAATAGTGCAATTAGAAAAAATAGTAAAATAAAATGCATGAATAAAAATAAAAATACAAGAACAAAATTAAATTTAAAAGAAGTCTACTTGAGGAGGAATATAAAGATTAGAAGTAGGAAATAAGGAAACAATCATATCCTTGAAATTAAAAAAAATAATAATAAAATTTTAATTTAATCAATAGAGAAATGTGGTCAGATTCTGGACTCTCTAGCCTATAGCAGCGTCTAACAGTTCCCAAAGTAAAATTTTAGTCTGAAACTTTTATTCTATTCTACCACATTTGAAAGCTAACCATTTTCTCCTAATAAAGTCAGCAAACTGACCAAAATTAATTAACATTGTAATCTCATTCTAGTCTTCATTCTCTAATTATCTAGTTTAGAGCTTAAAAGCACTCAAAGCTCCAGCCAATCCAAGAGCGTAATGAGGATGAAATATTTTATTGGAGTACAAATATTGTAGATTAGCTTTAAACTTAAAAAAATAAAAATATTTATGTTACCATTAATATGCAATTACTGCAGATCGCTTGGACCAAAACAGCCCAACCTGTGTATATCCATCAATTTAGCAGATTTTCTTATAAGCATTGTTGAGAGAGTAAGTAGGAACGCGGGTTCCGTTTTTAATAAGAAAGCTGTTTACCGATGATACGCTGTCACCTTATTGAATTCTTATTAACTGCGAAGAGCTTATAATGCTTCATCGGATGGTGATGTTAAGGAAGGCAGATGAGTGATATAGGACTGAGATATAAGAAGCACAACGTTTATGGTAATTCCTCCCAAAAGTACTATCTGTTTAATTCGTGCAGAAAATTATACACAACCGCATAACACAATGTTTTCGGCCTCTGTGAAACCATGAAAAAAAAATGTAAGAAGAACATAAAGAAAAGGGAGAATCACAAAGTTTTACTGAATAAATATAACAATTGTTATTTAGTTTGGAGAAAATGTGAAGAGGGATTTCCCTGAGCTTTTATTTTTAGGCTATTTTTTGGCAGATCAACGAATTATACTCTGTACCATCTTCCATCTCAGGGCTCTTTCAAGGAAGATCGCAAAGAGCATTCAAGTGCCACCCACAAAAATTTCTCCCCTTTCCATTTGACAAAGTGTAATTAGTTTTTAGGGCCTCCTACCACGAAAGCTCCCGCTGTGGAAATCCTCCTTTTGACTATGTTTCATGTTGATTTCAGTATGGAGCGAATGAATTAACAAGGTGGGTATATTTTCTTTCAGCATGATCCTCTTGGACCACTCCATCTCAGTGATTGCTTTTGGATGATGATACGAAAGTGGCCAGAAAAGAAAGCACTCCATTGTGGTAATTTTCTTCTAAATATTACTTCTATACTCAGGGAGATACTCACTTAACCCTCCTCGCTCTTAACATACAATATTATCCTAATGGGTTTATTCACATCACGATTCCTGTGTTTGTAGGCAAACACTTCAATTCAACACTGTTCACGTCTTTTATTTTTTTTCTTCTCAGTAGATGGATGTATTGAAGAGGCGACAGATAATAATTTGAGACACATTTTCGTAATACCAATCTAATGAAATGAGTTTGATATATAGCTATACAGTCTCTATATATAAAATACCTACATACGTAGCAACTACGATAAAGAAATGAAATATTTTGGTATTCACTCAATTCTTTATAACCACAAAATATTTTAAATTAACCCAATTGATCAATTTTGGGAAACAGAGTAACATATGTAAGGTCTTAAGGTACATAGCAAAGATAAGTATTTTATTAATTGCGGTCAAATAATTAATTTTTCCAAGAGGTAGAAAATATAGGGGAAAGTACTCTCCCTTCGAACGTTCATGCCTTCGAATAATGTGAATTTTCTTTTAGTTTTCCTAAAAGACTTACACATGATTGTCATTGTCACATAATTAACATTATAAGGTGTATTATATTATATTATATTATACATAACGTAGATCAATGAAAATTTCATAGAAATTGACTATAAAACGTTAAAAAATTGGTTAAATAATTCAACTGGCCGAGTTGAGGAAGCGGCCGACTAGAGGGTACTTTACCTTACAAGTTTCGAAAAGGAAATTAATCAATGTGAGTAATATTCAATTTTAAACTCTCGCCATAGAGACATAAAGAATTTTGCCTCCAGCCAGAATATTTATTTTAAATTTACAATGAATCATGTTACGAAAAAGATTTAAAAAAAAACATATATATAACATATATAAACATATATATTACGTATATTGGCCTTTTCGGGATTTTAGCTTTCAGGATTTTAACCAGGACTCCCAGAAACTATATGAGGTCAGGGTATCAGGGTATTATCAGAAAACTCATATTTACTGTGATAATAAAGTTTTTATTCATTTAGATTTGCTAAATATCAAATAAAAATTAAATTCGATTAAAACTTCCCTAAAAGATAATTTGGCGTAACTTTATGAAATATTGAAGCTTTATAAGTGAACTACTAGATTGCGTTGCATCAGCAGTTGACAATTTCAAGTATTTTTTGTATGATCGGTTTTAACTTTCAAATTTCAATAAAAGTTTCCTTGAATTTTGAAACTAAAAAACAAATTACAATTTGAAAAAAGTGTTACTTCTTAAAATTGCAAGAGATCCTAATTGTTAAATTATGAAGTTAAGAAGAGATTTTAAGGGTTAACACATAAGTTGTTTTTGTTACGCCTTGCAGTTGACAAGTTAATTAAAAAAAATTATAAATATAAAAAACACCTTTATTGCAATGTGCGACCTCGTTTTAAAGAACAATTCATGCATTTTTATCTTTTGAGATACGTCTCAGATTTTACTAGTTTTCTTTTTAACAAAAGCTCTTGCGAAATTGTATTAAATCAGAGCACTGTCAAATACGAATTTAAAATAGATAAAGCAAATTTGATAGCTAAAAGGTCGGTCATTAACACTAAGGTGAAGAACAGTTCTAAATAGTATTTTCCGCATCCTCCTTGAAGAAATCTGACCCATAGTTAATTTATGGTTTTCCCTGATAGAGAATGCACAGTGTAATGAATTCGATTTGTCTTCCTCAGAAAATCATGGTTTAATACAAATAAATCTCACAAATCAAGTCATTGGACTTTCATTTAAGCCTTATACAGTGTGTTGTATAAATACTTCCATTCATTTCCATATCTTATTCAACAAATAAATTGCTAAACAAAGGATAACGAATGGGGTATGGCAAAAAAAAGGACGATTGACTAAGAGCCTGGGCAGCAACAATAAAAGGAATCACTGAATCTTGAGGCTTTTTGTACCAAACACAATAATTGAGAAATTGTCTGAGATCCAATAAGGAGGAACCAAATAAAAAGATTTACGACGAAAAGCCATTTTATGCTTATCCACGGGACTTTTATCGCTATTGGTGGTTGGGTTCCCGTATAATTTTGATGATTCAATGAGTAAAAAAAAACCGTTGAAGACGAAAGACACTGAAAATTTCACTTCCATGCCGAACAATTTAAGTGTTTTTGAACACGCAAAAGACTATTATGTTGGCCAGACATGAATGAAAGAGGAAATTTTCAACTTTAACTATTTAATATTTGAAAAGGACTCTTATATGGCAAATGGTAAATTATATATGGAATTTCTCTATACAGGAAAGTGAGGGCAATCCTCAGCAATTTCCACCCCAATTCACGCACCATCTCACTCAATTTATTTCCCATTTCCATACTCATAGCTTAATTTATTGTGTCACACCTCTGTGTATATACCACAATATATTGGGGAAATTAGCAAATTAATTTAGAGTCAATTGTGTGTATAACATTTATCAAAAGTTTCTACAATAATTTCCCTCTGTGGACACATTTAACAAAGTTTGTAACAATATTTGTGTTATTATGCTAATAAAAGCAAGAAGCCCATATTTTTTTGAAAATTAGGTTATGTTATGAATAGCTTGATTCTAAATCCTTAGAAAATAAGACATCATTTGAAATAATTGAGTATATAATAATAATTGAATAAATCAAAAATGTCATAGGAGAAAATTAAATGACATTGTAAGCAAAGTGATATAACCTCATTTATGCATTTTGTAACTCTATTCAAGATGCAGAGTTAGGGCTAATCTCGCATTCTGTCAATTTGACATTGTTTCAAAAAACGATCGTTTATTACTAATATTTTGATTTAATAAATGATTTTAATAATCAACGCGGTTTGCTAGATGATAACCTCAAAATAACATAACTTATAATTGTATTACAACACATATCTAGTTCATCTAATTTAATTAAATGGCTTAAATTTTTCACCAATTGCAGGGTTTTACAATAATTAGGGGAAAGTACTCTCCCTTCGAACGTTCATGCCTTCGAATAATGTGAATTTTCTCTTATTTTTCCTAAGAGACTTATACGGGCTTCAGACCTAAGGTTTAGCTATATGGCTTAACTACTCTAATTTTTTATCAATTACGATTTTTTGGAAAAATTTAAAGGATTGAATTATTAAGGACAAATGATCTATTAGACTCTCAAAAAGCAATAAAATTGCTCGCTATTTAAGATTTTGAGACATTCGGGAACTGAGTTAAACCTCTAGTCTGAAACCGGCCTTACGCATACATAGTTCTATTTAATATTAGTTAGTGTATCATCAGTCATTGATAATAACATGATCATTTTGTGTAAGTCTCTTAGGAAAACTAAATGAAAATTCACATTATTCGAAGGCATGAACGTTCGAAGGGACAGTACTTTCCCCTAAATTAAGGAAGAGTGTCAATTAGGAGGAAAAATGGCAAATGAGGGTGCAATCATGGGGTAGCTAATAACACTTTTAACAATTCGGAATTTTAGTTTTCGGGATTTCATCTTTTTGGTATTTTAACTCATTCGAAATTTTGACTTTTCGGAATTTTGGCGTTCAGAATTTCGAAAAATTCGAAATTTTAGCTTATTCAAAATTTTGGCTTTTTATGGAATTTTTATCCATTTCAAATTTTGACTTTCGGAGTTCAAAAAACTCAGGATTTTGCCTTTCGGGATTTTACCAGGTCCCAGTAAACAACAAATGTTTTCAATTTTCAAATGTTTCAAAGGTTTTGAGGCCTTGATCACTGATTTAATGTTGCACAGATATTCTTATAAAAAAATCCCCAGGTAGGGGAAAGAACTCTCCCTTCGAACGTTCATACCTTCGAAAATATGAATTTTTTTTTATTTTTCCTAAGAGACTTATATATTTTTTTAAAATATTAATTGGCTTATTATCAATTAGGGGAAAGTTGGCACCTTTAAAAGTGGCGCACCTTTGAAATTGGGATTTTTCACCTATTTTAAAATAAAATTGAGCCTTATTGTGATATAATTTAGCTGCACAAACAGATTGAGAAGATAAATTACATTATGATATGGCTCAGTTCCATTGAAACATAGGTGAAAAATCCCAATTTTAAATGTGCCCCACTTCCCCCTACTGATAATTATGTGATAGATGTGTAAGTATTTTACGAAAAAATTCACATTATTCGAAGGAATGAACGTTCGAAGGAAGAGTACCTTCCCCTATATTTGTTGACGTCAGTGTATTTTAAATTAAACGTCATACCAAATTTTAATAACAGTGTCTATGAATGACTTGAACTTGGTAATTTTAAATTTTAGAGGACATTAAAATAAATGAACATCTCTTTAATTTAAAAGTTGTTGGGTTTAGAGCATCCAGTGGCAAAAAATTTTAAGCTGGATTGTGCTTTTGCAGCTTTCAATGCTTTTGATTTCTTCTTAAACCTGCTAGGTTACTTGCAATAAAAAGCATGTCCTTTTGATCGTGCATAATCGACGGTTTTTTCGTTTCCTAAGCGGCTTTGGTGAAGAATTTCATGGATCAGTAAGACTGTCATACAACCCGATGTTTCATTATCTGCTCCTACTGATATGCTCCTACTACGAAGAAGAAGTTTTGCATTAGTATCCTTGATGTTCATCATGACATAGTCCTTTAACTTCTTCATGGCCTCATCATAATGTTCTGATCATGTAGTCAGATTTTTCAGGATGCAAATGTTCAAAATCTAATATCAATCAATTTGTAACCTTCTGGTTTTAAATGTCTTAACCAATTTTTAAAAATCGCTAAGATCACTGGCTTATGATAGTCTCTCAAACGTATATCCACAGTGGCTACCCATTTCTCAAGTACTTCCTCCCATAGGTCATAGTTGTCCAGGAGCCATTTCTTTAGGTCAGAGGTAAGCAAGGCCCGTTTGAAACCGAACCAACGTCAAATGAAAATTGTACGTCAATGGCCAAACGCTACCTGGGCAAACTTATCTTCACGTTTATTCGATTTCAAACGGTTCTCGCTCACCTCTGCTTTATACGGGCTTCAAACCTAAGGCTTAGCCATATGGCTTAATTCGTCTAATTCCTTATCAGGCAAGTTTTTTTTAGGAAATTGTTGTTTATGATTGGATTTTAAATGCTAATTATCTATTATATTTTGAAAAATCAGGAAAATTGTTTCTTATTTACATTTTTGAGACCTTTAGAGAACTGAGCCAAACCCAAACCTCCAGTCTGAACCCGGAATTAGGATCTAGAGTTTGATTGTCTGGCTCTGCGTATACAGTTTTATCTTCTTCTGGAAGACTAATGACTTGCTTATTTGTAATCCGGCGGCTTTTGTGTTTTGTATTTATGTACTTGTCGTACATAAATACAAAAATGTCGTACATAAATAATAATAATAATAATAATAATAATAATAATGCATATATATCACAAAAATAGGGTCACCCCTCTTACAATTGTGATTAAAGAACATATAGAAAGTAATGCAAAATATAATTCAGAATAAAGAAAAAAGAAAAGAATCTTAATAAGAAAAAGAAACAAAAGGAAAAAAAAAGATGAATAGAAAAATAAGAAGCATAGGAGCTTCTAAGGTTCAGCCAGAAAGAATTCACGGATAGCATCCGCGGAATTCCGACTACCACACGGAAGAGAATTAAAAATAGTGATGCCTTTCACAAAAATCGTCCGATAAAGGCAATCACTGTTAACTTTAGGCACTATAAGACTCCGAACCCTGGCCGAACCCCCCCTAACCAAAAGAGTCGACAGGTACTTAGGACATCCAAATATTAGCAGGTGAAAGAGATATATACAATGTCGAGGCGTAGGAGCGCCTCGGGATCGAACCCGAACATCTTCCTGAAGTGGCGGAGGATCGACAAACGTGGGCTGCTAGATTGGATGTCATGGGCCCGCGACCCCAATAGGGATAAGCGGTTGAAAATAAATGAATGAATGTACTTGTCGTACAATATGCCTCTTTGGTGCTTCCTTACATTCCCAGATGGCATGTATATCCGTGCTTTCTGATGGAAAGAGTGCTACAATTTGATTATTAGCAAAGTTCGTGAACAATTCCGGCTTCAGAGAAATGTCCAGTTGCATAACTTTTCCACTATTTGAGTTGCAATTTCTTGTTGGCAAATTTTGTCCCAGAGATTTTACTCTCTGTAAATGTTTCAGAATTTCTTGCCCCCTTAGGGTAAAATGGAGTAATTCTGGATCATGTCTAATTTGGAATTTTGAGATTTTTCACTGTTTCAGATGGTCAAAGAGAAAAATAAGATCACGAAGAAGTATAAAGTTTTAGAATCGAGACTATTTCTTCGTTGTTTTGTCCTTTTGCCATCTAAAACTGTTAGGAAATTTCAAAGTCCCGAATTAGACATGGTTCCAAATTACCGCATTTTACCCTATTGATCCCTCCAAAATATATTGTAAAGGGAAATTTGTATTTGAGGAGATGACGTACTGCAGCCACTCAGTGGAGCCCCCTGTGATTGTCTCTAATTCTCAAGATGATATCGGAAGTGTACGGAATCGGAAAATTCATCGTCTTTGGAAAACAGACGTTCTATTTCTATATCACGAGAATTCATTTGAAGTGGAACATCCATTGTGTTCATCCCAAACCTCACACCTCACAGATCATTAAGTTGCCATTTAATAAATAAATTCCTTATGCCAAACGCACAATAACTTTTGTTTTGTAAACATGTGTTCGAAACTTCCTATGAGAGTGAGCGAGATGACTAGATCTAGGTCTCACTCTCTCTCATGTCCAGAGCACAATAACTTTTGTTTGTATAAATATGTTTTCTAAATTTCCTATGAGAATGAGCGAGATGATTAGATCTAGGTCTCACTCATTCTCTATGAAATATCAAAAACATGTTTACTAAACAAAAGTTATTGTGCGTTGGGCATCACAGGAAGTTCCGAGAAAATGTTTACAAACAAAAGTTATTGTGCGTTGGGCATAATGCTCATTTTTTTGGTGATTGCTTAGGATGGCTGAGAGCATCCATTGAACTATCACCCACGTTTACCAGATAAGTAATAGGTAAGTATGTATTATTATGACACAGTCAAGTATCTGACTTAAATTCAAATATTTTATTCCGTTATGTCAAAGTACTATGTTAATGTGTTTCTATAACAATTTCTTATGAAATAAAAAAGCGAATTTTAAAACCAACCCTGTTTATTCCATTCGATATACCAAAGGATATATAAAGGAACGATAACTGTGAATTGGCGGAATAAAATAAAATAAAAAGATATTTCAGACATCATCAATCATCATATCTGATTCGATATAAATAAATAAAAATTATCTTTCATGTTGATCTGTCTTTTCTCTTTTATGTTTCATCCGTGCCACTGTTGGCACACGCAAAGAAAACGCAGTAAAGCCACTTAACACCCCTCAGCATGAAATTACTGAATAACTTTAGTTCATCGACTTGGAAGGAATTTACGCAGGATAAAAGAATCGAAGATGGATGTAATATGTGTATTGTGTTTAGTTTAGCCATTTTCCCGTACTTTCTCCCAAGTGGATCATCAGAATATATGAAGAAAAAAAAAGCAAAACATAATATGGTAAGACCAAAAAGCTCCCACGGTGGGCTTTATTCCCAAAGAAGTTTACGACTTGGAGATATTGTGTTATATTCTAGTGTCTCAATGACTATTGATGAAATATCAAGCAAGATTCTCATGATATTTATGTGAGCATATAGCTAATTGGATGGATACTATGAAAGATAAAATCCATAGAGTAATTTATCACCTTGTCGCATGCTTCTCTGGCATTTGATCACGACACGACAAATTGTAAAATCACAGAAATGTTCTTGAAGAGCGCACACGTTAACTCACTAAGGTCATTTCTCTTCTAACATTTTCATTCACAAATTGCATGTGAATAAACCTGTCTTCTGGGAATATTTGACGTTGATTGTCCACGGATGTACTTTCGAAAACGTTGTCTCTTTACTACGATGGCCACCCACGCAGAAATACTTGCCACACGTGAGAATTCTAACTTGAAATTAAAATTCCGCACTTTTAGAATAACAGCGAGTAAAATGTATTTAAAATGACCTCTCATGGATGTTAAAATGTGTGAAATTCCATTAGCGAACGAATAAGTTGATCATTATGAGCTAATGGTACTTCTTATTTCAGTTAACTAATTAAAATTTGATTTATCCACTCAACATTTACATTTCCTATTAGAATATTTCCCTATCAGGCTGAGAATTTTCTTGACTGAATCACATTTGAATTCTTAAGCTTTATAAATCTTCAACCTTGATCACCTCAAGCAGTGCTCAGAAAATGGAAGAGCTACGAAATTAAATTTTGCGATGAAAAGTTCAGAACGCAGTCTGAAAAGCTTTGTTTAAAAAATAATTTAATTTAATTTAATTTAATTTAATTTAATTTAAACCCCACATTGACATCCTGATAGTGATGAGTTATATGTATCCCTTGAACTTCACGATCCCTAAGAGTAATTGCGAGAACATTATTTAGTCGAGTGAGTGTTGTTCGAAATTGTCCAAAAAATGACCTTTGTAAAAAAATTTTTTAACATAATCTGTTGTAAAATAAAAATGCATGCCCTTTTTAGCCACTGAAGAAGGTCCACATCGGGACCGAAAGCTCTGGGCAAGACGAAAAAAGTGTTTTCATCTTAGGGTGACCCCTTTTTCACTGGCGAACATCGGAAAGTCCCTCTCAAAATACATTGCGCCAGTTCATCATCATTAATTTAATTTATTTCTTATCTCTTTAATATTTTATTACAAACCTTCTTTGTGTGTCTATTACTACGTCGATACCAACCTTTAAAACAAAATGTAAGGAAGATCTTTTAACTGCTTTCAGAGAAAAAAAATAACACAAAAATAACAATAACTGAAAGCTTAATTGATGCAATTCGACTTCTAATATCTTTAATGCTCGATAATGGCCTGGTGACCCTAGTGAGATTCAAACCCTGAATACTTGCATCATGAAACTAGCGCTCTATATCGCTAAACTTATAAATTTCCAAATTTAAAACAAATCGTAAAGCTATTTTGAAAAATATTTTATTCAATTTACGTTTTTGAATTATAATTTGATTTGTATCTGAAAATCTATAGAGATTTTTTTAGATAAAAATTCGAACTAATAAATTAAATAAAATAGAACAGAATCCTTCAATATAATGAATTATTTTATTTATTTATTTATAAAATAATACTCCTATAATATTTGATTTTTTATTATATAATTTTTGATTAGAATGAAAAAATTATAATGACACATAAACTTTCTATTGCATATTTATTGGAAAAATGACCGGTTTATGCATCGACTAATATGGGCTCCAGTCCAGACTCGTTGCGGGCTCTCCATCCTACATCCTATCATCTTCACATCTTAATGAGAATTAACTTCTGTCCTCATTCAGATCGTACGATCGACTAAACTTTAGGGTTGCCTTAGCAGAGCATTTATTCCAAGGCGGGAAATATGAGTCCTACAAAATCTGAAATTCTTGGGATATGGAAACTTCGTATTTTACATTTCGTATTTTACATGTTCGTATTGCACATTTCGTATTGCGGAAACTTCGTATTCTAGTACATTTCGTATTTTACAATTTTTAAATACGAAATGTACTAGAAATGTACTAGACAACAAAGTTTCCGCAATACGAAATATGCAATACGAACATGTAAAATACGAAATGTAAAATAGGAAGTTTCCACAAACACAAATTCTTTTTGGTCTACCATGTTCCTAGCCTTCATTTTTCTCTAGCTTATTCGACCAACAAAATATTTCAACATTATATTTTAAAAGAAGACTTATCCCTCAGAATAGACGAAACCTAAAAAAAATAATATTAGAATTTTTGTTCGTATACCAATCTGAAAAAAGCAAATATAATTCTAAACCTTTTAGTTATTTCAAGACTCATACATCAACGTCAATAGATTACCTTATCTCTAATTTGATTACCTTACCTTTCTGCCAGTTATTTTTAAATTTGAAACTTTAATGTTTGGTGGTTCGGAATGCAACCAAAATAAAACACTGTCTAATTTCAAAAAAAAATCTTAAGATTTTAATAAAAAGGAAAATTAATCAGAAAATATATATGCTAAAAAAATTAAAAATTGAACGTTTCGTTTTTTTTTTCAAAAGATAACCAAAAATAATCAATAGGGCGATTCTATAACAATATGACAATGTCGTATGATAAATCGACTTGTCAGAATATAAGTCGAAAAAGTCGATTTTTTTACAAAAATTGTCTTTTTCGGTTTTCGGGTATTCCTTGACACCTTCTACCTTCCCTGTGAATATTATACCGTAAAGTTAATTATACCCAAAGTTATAAAGGTTATCTTAAAAATCCTATACTCAACATGGAAAATTTAAGCTTGAAATCGCTCTCCTGTAAAATGAGCATTCGCGACTTATTCCTTTTTTATTCTGAGCAATCGAAATTTTCTTCGTAAATTGGGGATTAGAACAAAATTAAGAGTCAATGGACTCTTTGAAGCTTAGGGCAATTAATGTAAATCGGATTTTCAAATATTTTTTCAAATTTATGAGACTAAAAGTCCTAAATTTGTCATATAGCATTGTCAGACAGTTACAGAATTCCCCTACAGGTATTAAATGCTTAATGGAAAAACATTTTTGGGCTGTATATTTGTAAAATTGGCCAGTAAGAAAGTAAAAATTCCCGGATATCCCTTCTAAATTTTCCCTTTGCTAATATCAATTTTACTTATTTTATGATTAACAACTTAAAAAAAATTTCTGCCGAAGCCGCTGTAGCTTTTTTTTATTAAAATAATACTCTGAATGAACTTATAATACTCATCATTGCAAACATTCTCAACTTTGTTCATTCAAGAATAATGTAAGATCGTAAATCATACTATTAAACTATATGTTTGCCAATGTAAATTGTTTTATTTTTCTTTTAATTCACTCAATACTAGAAGTACTTTAATAATTTCCATAACTTTATACAAATATTGCACGTTTTTGTCACAAATTTAAGTACAGTCGTAAACTATTTAAATGCTCTGGAATTTCAAATACTAGATATATAATAAAAGATCTATTGATAATTACAAATGCAAATTGCAAACATAAAATCATATGCAGGGTTTTTTCCTTAGGCAAATCTATTAAATCATAAGCAATTTTAGATAAATGAATAGTTGAGAATATTTGCTTTATTTTAATGATTAATTTTATTTATTAATAATTGAAAACATGAACTCTGTCGTACAATTGGTTTAATAAACTAAATGTGAGCTAATCCAGTCCATCCTTGTTATAGTTAAATGATAAAAAGTTGCGAATAATTTTCGAAAAATCATTTTATATTGGAGCAACAATAAGAAGATAATCTGACAGTCCGAGGAACACTACCGATTGCTAGTACCCTTATAGGGTAAATGTCGTAATTCAAAACAATTTTCAGACGCCTTAACTTTGACAGAAGATTCAACACATTAAGTTCATAATTTTTTCTGAAGAGAATTACATAAATTTGCTCTTTGACTCTTCTAGAATGTTACTGTTCAGTGAAAATTCTTTAGATATAATTTGAAATCTTCTTAAATAGATGAAAAATACGCGAGCGTAAAATGCTTCTATTGGAAACACATTACTCCAAATGGAGACAAGGGAAAGTTTTTAATTGGAGACAAACAGTGTAACTGAAACCGCGACGAAAGGCTTCCAAAACCTTGTTGAGTTGCTCCTGAGCGCAGGGTTTTTTTTTCTTATTCCTGGTCTTTTCTCCTTTCCCATCTAAAACAATAGGAAAGTATTTTCAAAAAAATCATTTCCAGGGTTTCCTATATTGAAGCATTTGCAGACACTTCTGAAAAACCCTTTTTTTTTCACGAAATAGGTAATTATTTCATTTGAAAACTTCACGTACCGTTAACAATAAAGATTATCACTTAATTTAACTGAAATTAGCCAGAAATATGACATAAATGTTAAACAAAACGAATAAACAAAAGTCACCTCATTGTGCTTTTCATTGGAAAACATGGTCGATCGATGAAAAATTCGATGGTGAAAAGGTACACTTTTAATTTTTCTGAGAAATTAACAAATCAAAATTTTTGAATATGAATGGATTTCCGCTTTATTTGGAGAAAAAATAACTAAATAATGAAATTAAGGTATAGGAAATATATACACACAGAAAAATGGAAAATTCTTAAACTTTGGAATTTAATTTCAAATCGCATCCAATGAATGCCAATGCCCTAATTCTAAATCCTTGATCATTTAGTTTTAGTTGCAGTTTGCAAATCCGTAGACGTTTTTTATTTTCCAGCTAATGCAGAACCTAAGTTCCCGATCTCTTAACTTGAAAAAGCTAGGGATTCTAGCTCATTGCCTTCGCTCAGAGCTTCTAAACTTAAACGCCTCGGGGATTCACGTCCAATTTAAGTTCCCAGGATCTTATATATTCTTAAATTTAGAGTCAACATTTTTCTATGTGTAAATATAGCAATTTAGTACTGTATTTATCATGAAAACAATGATGTTTCCATTTGGAGTAGTGAAAAATTTCCATTTGTAGCAGGTTTTGAATTAGCTTAATTTACCCTATTGTATATCATTATTTCTTGAAAATATTTAGAATTTCAATATTGAGAATTTCTTTTTCAGAGAAAGTGTTCTAATGGTGCTATTCCAATGAAAAATGAACATGTTTCTTTTAGTATGAGACTGTTCTCAAATGCTTCTGCATTATCGATTTTTCTTTGCGTTGGTTCCTGTCTCGACTGTTTTCTCCCGTCCTCTCCGTGTTCACTAAATAGTCGTGACAGGAGCCAATCTTTCCGTACAGAAGTAGATCTTGAAAAAATCGAGCATCTATTTGAAGATCCAAAAAAGAGACTTTCTTACATCTTAATACTTTCGTAAAGTGGCGGAAGTTGCATTCTGTTCTAATTTCGAAGTGCTCAAGTGTCAAAATGTGACGGTCTTCACATTGCTGTAAGGAAAAAAACAGAACAACTACGTTTACTGTTCTTGCCCCAGTATTTAATCACTCCATAATCACTGAGTAACTCTTTTGCCACCTTTTTAGTGTGATATTTGATAAATTTTCCCCCTTATTGTTCGAAAAATTAGTATGAAAATTCGAAATTGAATTTAAATTCTTCGAACTTCAACGACTTTTTGTGCAAAGAGTTCCATTTACCTTTCATCCAAGACACTATTGGAGAATCAAAATCTACTTCTGTTTAGGCTCAATACATTTTTTTATTAGTATAGCACCGCAATCAGACTCCACATAAAACTGACCTCACATAATCTCAAATTATACATTTTGAATTTAATCGTCGTTTCTATCACAAGGGTTCATATTAAAGGAACTTGACTGTAATTATTAAATAAAATAAATGTAATAGCCTCATTAGTAGTCAATTATGCAAATTTTAAAAACACTCTCATTCCCAATGTTCTTCTTTCGAGAATTAGTTCCAGATCACAATATAATCTTCCATATAAAGCAAATGACCACGAATGCGATATGTAACATTTAATTACAATTTAATACACACGTTCCAATAAATCATACAATAACTTGTTTGAGAGATAATTAATTTAATAATAAATCTGTCTTCAACTTCTTAGATCTGTATCTAAAAGAAACCATATCAGGGAAATACAGCCATGTGATTTCTTAACACCAAAACGTAATCTATAGCATTATACGGAGTATAATTGCCAATTAACTGAATTGTTTCCTTAATCCTATCCAATGAGCAGCAGGGGGAGTTGAATTTAAAAAAAAAATTGGCACGAGAATATCTTCATGCTTCACAGTAGCTCATATAGTATTTCCTTCCAGATGAGAATTGATTTATATCAGTCATAAATATGCATATCAATTGGGGATCACCTGTGATCGTCATCGAGATTATCAGCGGAATGATCATGAGTCGCGATCGGTGGGATTCCCCATTGGTTTATTGGGGTGTCTTGGGTGAAAATGGTTGGTGTGCTGGCTAAATGTGCTGAATGGTGGGTATTTTGGGTGAGATCTTTTGAAAAAATGTAAGCAAAAAAACCCGTAACGTGCAAGAAATGTGGGGGAACTCGGTGTATTGGCCTGTTGTATAAATACATAATCAGAGTGCGATCATTACCCAGTTGCCACTGCTAAGCGTTCGGATTTGTGTGGTGTGTCCGATTCGTGCGGAGCAGTCAAGCCCCCAAGATTACATCTCGTGAGTGAGTGCGTGCAAGTGCCAAAGGAATATTGTGATAAGAGTGCGTGCAGCTCCGATCGAGGTAGAGAATCTGGCGATCTTAAGGCATTCCAGAGAAGAAGGGAGATTTGCTGCAAGAGTGTCTTCTTTGTGTAGCAGCTTTCAGCTTTATTTGCAATTTTCATTCCTCTCCTCTGCAATTAATCCGCTAGTACCATTGCAAGAACACAAGCACACAACCAGATCGTACAGTGATCATTAAATCTGAAACGGTATCAGTGAATGAATAAAAAAAAGAATTTGCAATAATTAGAGTAATAATCGGATAGTGTGAATTTGTGTGCAAAAGTGAAAGTGAGTGGTAACTTTAAAATTGGCTGGAAAAAAAAAGTAGAGTATGCCACCAAAGCCACAAGAGAGCATTCCCGTGATCGGTGATCGATTGCGGGAGGCCCCCACAGAATCCACGACAGATCACTGCGAAACCACAGAGCCTCAGGGTGAATGTGGCTATGTGAATAGAGTTTTTGAGAGTGATGAGAAATCCTCAGTGTTGGATTTGCATCCTCCGCAGAAACCCAAGGGCAATCCCGTCACCAAGATCATCGATTTCGATGATCTCCTTCCGCACGTTGGTGAATTTGGACTGTTTCAGAAGATCCTCTTCCTCTGCATGATCCCATTCGCCTTCTTCGTGGCCTTTGTCTACTTCTCGCAGATTTTCATCACACTCGTACCAGAGGAACATTGGTGCATAGCACCTGAATTGAGCCACTTGGATCTCGACACGAGGTAAGGGAAATCCCCATTTGAGTCACGCACAAGAATCATACTTCTTTTACTGTCACCTCGATCGCGATCTCTTTGCACCATTTAATGATCTTAATAGTACTTCAATCAATGACAAAACATATTTGTACTACCAATTAATCATTAATGTAACCTAGGGTAGAGTCGGCCTTTTTGGCCATGCAAGCACTTTTGGCCACCTAAAGTAAAATCACATTGTAAGGCAATTATGAGTTTATTTAGAACAGGAAAATGGGTCTTATTTCGAGTCCTCTAATCTAACGAATCAGAAAACCCGAAGAAACAATTTTTTCTTAATTTAGTCTTGTAGAATTGTTTAAGTAAGGCACTATAGAACCAAATATCTTTTTATTTGCTTATAACGCTCTTGGTTCCATCACTGAAACTACTATAAGTAAAGTGGCGTACTCTTAAGGATCTTAAGAGCTTATATAGGAATTTCAACAGAAAATTCTAACTTTAAGTGTTTTAAAAGTGCACTAAAAGACTTGTTTAATACTTGGTTCTATAAGGCAGCTATTTTGCTTCTTGGGACCATATTTGATTTTATATCGACTTGATTAATTCTATGTTATTGAAAGAAATTCTCGACAAGATAAACCATCACAAAAAAAACATGGGATTCTTAAGAAACTTGTTAATGTTAAGAGAAATTGTTTTGCGTTATTTCATACTTTTGATGAAAATATTTGATGTTATTCAATAAAAGTCCATTTCTTAATTAACTAAATTTTATTGTGATATCATCCTTAATAAGAATTTCTAACAAATTAAATGAAAATCGGATGTGGCTAAAAGAGGTTACTTTTTTCGGCTGTGTAAGTACTTTTGGCCATTCATTTTCCCATACATTTTACACGTGGCGCACCTCGCGGATTTCAGTAAAAACAAGCGTGACTTTTAACTGATTTTTACATCAAATAAAAAATGTGCAAAAACTCATTTAAAATACTCTAATAATCACATAAAATTGGTGTTAAATAAAAATAGGACTTGTGCTGTTAATTTATGAAAGTTTTCGAGAGCTATTTCGTTATTTTATTAAAATTCTATTGAAAACAATTGGCCAAAAGTGCTTACAAAGTGGCCAAAAGTACTGAAACATGTATAGTTGCATAAAATGCATTTTTCACTAACATATCCAAAAAAAATGGGAATTGTCTTGGATTATTAGGAAGAAACGGCTTTAAGGTATCTTTGTACAAAATTCCATTTTATTTAAATAAAGATTATAAATATTACAAGCACATGAAACCTTAAAGTGGCCAAACTACTTACTCCACCCTAAAATGTTGTTGATAAAATTTAAATATTTAATAAACCACTGAAAAAGAAATAAAGAAATTCTAGAATAATTAATATTTTGTGAAAAACAAATTTCACATAATGTGTAAAATCCTTAATAGAACTAAAAATTTAAAGGTCTAGTACTCTGTTATTAGAAGCCTTATGGTGTCTACACATTGTTAGCAGTTTTTATCAAAAATTGCTCTTTTGAAGGAAATCGTCCGCACTGTTGCAGGTAGAAACGTCAAAATTTTGTCAAAAATGCGATTTTTGATGAAAATTGCTCCCAATGTGTAGAGGCCTTTAGGGAGAAGCGGGGTACCTTTGAATTAGGGCACCTTTAAAATAGAGCTTTTCTCCTATTTTTTTTGAAACAAAATCGTGCCTTATCACCTATCACAATGTAATTTAGCTTCACAATTGGTTTGTTGAGCTAAATTATATCACGGTAAGAATCAGTTCCATTTAAAAATAGGTTAAAAAGGCCCTATTTCAAGGATGCCCCACATCCTCCTACAGTCAACCAAAATCTTGTGATAATAAAAATCACAAATTAAAATTCTTTATTTTTTTGAATGAAAATCTAACATTATTTATTTTACTTCGTATCATTTACTTTCGTTTTATTTACATTTTATATTATTATGTCATTTCCATTACCTTATATACTCATAACGTTGGAATTGCATACGAATTTCCGAACCAAATATTTTCGAATCGGTTTGAGTTAAGTGAGTTTGAAGAACATATTATCACTTATTTGATGATGCAAATTTCTCTAGCAGAATAGAATTTTTTGGAGGCAAAATTTTTATTAGTCATGCAGATTTTTTCTCACTAAACAGTAATCTGCGGTAGAATATTTTTTACGTAAATAATAATGACAAAGTAATTTCGCGATATACAAATTGCTGTTTGCTAATGAGATTCATCTCGCACTTATAACTAATCCTTGGTCATGTTTGGGAATTTTGCATTTTTTACATATAGCGTAAAGTGAGGTAATTTGGAACCATTTGCAATTTGGGACATTTGCGATTTTCTCACTGTTTTAGAGATTAAAAAGGAAGAAATCTGTTCCTTTTTTTCTTAATCGTGTTTTTCTTCTATTTTTTTAGTCTTTGTTTTCTCTTTGCTCATCTGAAACAGTGAGAAAATCTCAAATGTCCCAAATTGTAAATGGTTCCAAATTACCTCATTTTACCCTAGTTTTGTCGAGATTGTTTTGTGCATGGAGTTTAATTTTTTTTTATTTATTCATTTTTGGCTTTTGAGACACAAATCTCTTGAAAATATAGTGTGATAGCATGGGAAAGTGAGGAAGAATAACAGGCGTCCACCGCCGTCTTAGCGTTGTTGACCAACCTCCGCAGCTAAACGGTGAAAAAGTTCGATCGGTGGAAGTGATCGATATTCCATGCATCAGAATTTGAGATTATTGATTGCAGAAAACCTCTTATTACGCTCAACTAACAGTACTGACCTATGAAATCTTTACATGTAAGCTTCAATCATTAATTGGTTTCCAATATCTATACCAATTGTATCGATAAGAAGCGCATAAACTGTTCAATTCACTGACAAAACTGGCTGTATTTGCTTAAGATAAATGGCAGCAAAGTGAATTTTTGGAATGGCTCCTATTGTAATTTTATGCACACATTTTTGAAAATCACTTTTCTTGTGCAAATATTACTGGAAAAATTGTGCTTTTTTTTATTTGACATCGTGAAACATGAAATAATTAAACAATCATATAATAATTAAAGTTCATATAGAAAAATTATTTTTTTTATCCATCAATTGAGGGAGAAGTCGATATTACAAGCATCGTCAATATTAGGAGCGTTTCGGTATTACCAGCGTCTATCCTACACGTTACAATAATTCGACCACTCAGAATAAGAAACGAATAACTCGTAGTAGGCAAATTTTGCACGAGAGCGATTTCAAGCTGAGATTTTCTATGCAGAGTATACGATTTTTGAGAATTACATTATTTTTGAGATATTATATTTCAAGTATAATATTCACAAGGAAGGTATAGGGTATAAAAAAGTATCCAAAAGAAATATTTTTTGTAAAAAGTCGAGTTGTTTGACTTACATTATATGTATTCTGAGTCGTCGAATTGAGCATTCAGAAAATAAATAAAAAAGTGACCAAAATGATTTCATTCTTTTAAATTTATGTAATTCTTCTATAATTTTTTTTGTTCAAATTTGACGTTTTTACTTACAAAATTTAATAAAAATACTGACTTTGTAATCTATTTATTTATTACAAAAGTCTGTAATGTGTTAGCCGTCGACTTATCCATTACCATCCATAATTAAAAAATAAGGCAAGACGTATAATCTTTTTTATAATCTGTATAATGTTTACATTTACTTTGTAATTACTACTAAACCAGAAACCAACCAAATGTTCAACGAAAAAATTTAAAATTGAATTTTATCATAAAAAATTAAAAAAAAATGTGTTTAAAGATATTTACAAAAATGAGACATCAATAAAATTTGTTACATAATGCCCATAGTACACCTTTCAGATCAGAAAAAAAAACTATTTTAGTTTGACTTTACGTGATCATAAAAACAAATGCAATTTAAATTTGAGTGCGAAGTAATATGCAAGCTTTTATGCAATACATTTGAGAAAGAATGGGATGAGAGTATTGATTTTATGAAAATTTCCTGATCTAAAAGGTGTGTCAGGGGCATAAAAATTCAATTTTTTTAAAAAAAAATTTGCCTCTCAAGTTTGAATATGTACTATCATATTCCCATTGAAGAATATCTAAGATGAAATCAATCTCAACAAATTTTGTAATTGATTCAATTATTTTTCCTTTCGTGTATGGGTTACAACAACAAAAACGTCATCAACTTGACCCGCTTTTCACAGAATTGTACTGAACCGTAAAATCACTTTATTACTGTTATTATTATATAGTTTTTTACTTCGCACTCAACTAACCTCTTCAAGCGATTATTGCTGTGATTGCAGCAAATGAAATTGTAATGACCACAGTGCTTGGGTTAATCTTCCAAGTCAATCTTTACTACCAACTTAAAAGTTCACTATCGCACCCGACGTTTTTGCCAAGATCTGTTGTCATTTTGAATAATTACCCCCTATTGCAATGGCTTTCATTGATACCTAGCATAACAATAAACGAGATAATAGCCATGCTAGTTGAAATGTGTGAATATATAAAAAAAAAAACACCAAATCGCATAGTTTTATTCGTTTTCTGACCTTCTGGATTAAACTCCCTGAACTTTCCACATGTTGCACATTTCGCATCGACTTTGCCATATCCCAAGGAATGAATTGTTAACTCTTTAGATTGGCACCAAATGACCACAATTTGTGGCATCAGAGGGAAGTCCCTGGCTGTAACAATAATCACTATGTCATCTGCTCAATGAGGTGGACAAGAAAATTTCCCATCTGCAGGTGTTTCGAATTTCCCGAAGTCGTTCAACAGTCATTTACGGTGGATGCTGACGGCATCGCACGAGTGAAACACTAATTTGCTGTGACATGAATCAATTAATCAAGGGGATTACCGTGGTTTGGCACAAACAAAGGTGTGCTTCGAATATTGACTTTCGATTTTGTCCACTAGTACAAGACAAATATATATATAAACAGGGCTAGTACTAAAAAATGAATACTTTCAATTCAATTCAATTCATTTATTGTCTCACAAAACATAGGGTAGTTCCCTCTTACAAACTTGTAGCATGACAAGTAGTTAAAAAAAGGAAAATGTAGCAAAATACTTCAGGTTGAATTTGTTAATATTCCACGATTTTTACTAATCGAACTTCATGGAGAAAGCAGTAGGGGACAGCGCGCTACCTTCAGACGACTCAAGCATTGAACAAATCATTTTTTTCAATATGCTTTTAATCATTTTAATCCATTATAAAATTAAAATTTAATAGATAGTGCAATGCTTCAAATTTCCTGAAAAGAGCCATGGGTCAAATTCATTAAGAACATAGAAAAAATTGTTTTGCCCGAACCGTAAGTCGTTCGAACGTAGGGGAATGTAGGCATGGTTCGCATAGAGTGAACCTTCAAACGATGCGAATTTTCTCTATGTTTGCAAAGAGCTGACCTACCATTTCTCATCTTGTTTCATGTGCTTAATAATGATCTATCTTATGGCTAAAAAATGACGAACTAGCTCTTTGTGAACAAAGAGAAAATTTGCGTTGTCTGAAGGTTCACTCTGTGCGAACCATGCCAACATTCCCTTAGTACGCTTTTGCCTATCCCTCGATTTTTTCAGCTCCTTAAAATTTCCACCTTCCAACTCCCAGAGACCGCTTTTCTCAACAGATCTTCGCGTTTCAGATGATTTCTGAGAAATGTCGTAACGCTGTTTGTTCATCTGTCCGTCTGACGCCAGCTCTAGAGGCCAAACGGTATGAGATAGCAACTTAGGGACCTTCGGGTGATCCCCCCCCGCCATAAGTTGACCCAAGGATCGTTAGCATGTCCCTCATTTCCCCCCCCCCACTACTCTCCTTCCCCTTCAAAATCATATTTTTTGGGATTGCTCGAAAACGCGTCGTATGATTCTTTTCACTTTTAAATATGTTTTATAGATAACCCTGGTGATTTACTGATCAATTGGGAAAATACCATTAAATCGTTACTCATAACGATTTTTCAAGGTCAAAGGTTTTTAAAAAAAAAGCCCAAGAGAACGCATTTATCAAACGATTGAGGTCATGTTTGGGCTCGTTGGAAGGTCTTGGAATCTCCGACAAAACTGAACCGGTTCCAATCGGTCTTCAATCGTTAATTAACCGCTTCATAACCGAAAACTAAATTTTATTTGAAATTCAATTATATTGGTCCTCATTTATTTTAGAAAATATTTTTAAATATTTGTTGTGAAGCAGTAATAAACCGATTATGAAGCGATAAGTAATTTTTCCCTGAAAATCAAATTTATTACTTTTAAAATTATTTTGTGGGTTATTTCGAGTGACTTATAAATCGGTTTAACTCGGTTGAGAACTGGTAGACGGTAAATGATGCGAAAGTACTTTTGAGGGTTAGATGCTATCCTACGAATTCGAGCGTTTCGCAAAGCCTGGGACGCTTTGCCATCCCTTTTTTGCTACAAATTGAAATATAGGGGAAAACGTTCAAGCCACGCACATACGTATATGCGTTTGTTAAATATGATATTAAAATTTAATTTGGCTTTTAAGATTTCATATTTTTCCCAAGGTCCTTTAATGAATCTAACTTATTTTTTTCAAGAACAGTGAAACACTTTGACTTTTAAATTTATGGACTTTTCACACGTGGTTTTAAAAAAATTAGAACTAAAACAGAATATATAATATATATTTTTCTCTAATATTGAAAAATAAATCATTTTATATTTATTTCATTTTTTTATTAAAAAATAATATAATTTTATTTCTCGTCTATACAATCGTCTATTTCTTTACAAAATATTCAATTTAAAAATTTAATAAAGATTGTTTTGAAATATTTAAAACCAAAAATGTAAACAGGAAAAATTGTTTGAAGCTTTGCAAAATAAAGCATTATTTAGAACTGCCCCTTTAGTCTAGAATAATTTAGCCAAGAAAGCTGTTAATTCCTTAATAATATATTATATATCATATTTCTAATAATATTTTTATCACTCCTCCTTGCTTTTGTAATCTATTTTTAGAAATTGCTTTTTTGACGATATTTGGTTAAAAAAAATTAAAAATAAAACAAGATTTTTTAATTTAAATCAGGGGGTGACATTAGCTCTGAAAAATGCGACCTATTTTAGTGTAAATTTTTCCGTGTTTTTGTACACATTTCACGAGATATCTCCAAAACTACGTAGGTTGGAAATTTAGGGTTTTCGGTTGCCTATTCAATATTAAGTTGGCTTTTATTTTGCATTTATATTTTTTGCTAATTCATTCTACACTGACAGAAAACAGCTAATAAACCCAAAAGTTTTTTCGGCACGCTAGAAACATATGGGAAACTTAAGAAATATCATGCCCCTGATTTAAATACACATAGTAAACAAAATCAAGGAAGAAATTATTTATAGATTCCATATTTTTATTAACAATACTTTTAAAACTAAAAAAAAACATACTTAATAAAATTTTATATGGGACTTACCAAATCATAACAGATCAATTTTTGGGTGCTACGAAAAGCTAAACATAAAAAAAAAACAAAGTTCAGCGAAATATTGTTTAAAAATTTTCTAAAATCTGTTACGATTCATGTTCTTTCTTTTTCATTTTAATTCTTTTCTTCCACATATAAATTCGCTCTTGTTTTTTTTAATGTTTTTCAATTTTTTTATTGTTTATTCAGCTCAGAAAAGTCGTATGTTTGCTATAAGATTTTGTTCCAAAAAAGTACGACTTTTTTTTAATTAAATTGATTGTTTTATATGCCCGTTGAATGTAAAACACAATTTTAATTGAAAATATTTTCAAGGTCTGTCGCCGCCGTAGCGTTGGTCAAAACAAAATTTGGAGAAATAATTCTTTTATTTAAAAACGCTTCATTGTTCAAAACAAAATATTTCATATTCTAATTGTAACAATTTTTCACAAAATGATTTATCTGAAAAATTCAAAATCATAAGAAGAAAGTAAACTTTAATAAATTAAGTACATCTTTCAAAAATAAAAAAATTACAAAAACTAAAAAAAAATTTGCCTATAAAATTGACCAGTAATGGAAAGAAAACAAAACTTAGCCACATTAAAAAAATACCTTCTATTGGTTCACTTTATCTTCGAAATAATAACATTGCAAATTTCTTTAATAGAATTGAAATTTTATTGAGAGCCTAAATACGATATATTAGCGCAATGGTAATTAAATTAATTATTTTGAAAGAGTCTTTTTCGTGAAAGTTGCTGCAACTTTTGACGTCGGCCCTGTTTGTAGCCCGTGCCATCGTCAACAAAACGTAACCAATAAAACAAAAACGACAAAAACTATCCAAACGGTTAAAGCATGTGAGACGCAATAAAAAGAAACCAATTCCATCATCAGTTTACACGGGGAATTTCTTCTGAATGACTTTATTGAATTGGGCAGAACGCGCGTTTCGCCGAACCATAAATCACAAAAAACCACGAGTAGCACCATTTATTGAGACATTAATAGTGATACATGAAGAAGTCCATAAGTTATGATCGCGATTGACCCCGTTATTGACTTTTAATCATATTACTCTAATTAATAAACAATTTAAATTACATAATTAATATGTGAGAATGTAAACCAATTTAGTATTAATTTTTTCAGCACTCTATCTACCCGATATTAGTGGTAACAATATTTTGTGCACAGCCTTGTACCTAGTTGGAAAAGAAGCAAAAATCACTTAACCTTGCCCCGTTGGTTTCGCATATAGCATTAAACGGATAAAATTATAGAAGACTGAAGAAAAAAAAAACCTAAATTTTTTTTGTGTATTTAACTTTTGTCTTGACTCACCTGAAGATGTTGTACATTTTCACTGAAAAATCTCTCCAACAATGCAAAATGTTGATTGTACAACGGAACGTCCAAGAGGGTCCCCTCCTGATATTCGTGTCAACATGAACATCTCACCGGCATGATATGTAAATTTTCAAACACCATTCAATTCTTTTGTGTTCTTAAGTTTACTTCAAATATTGACACAGCAAAAATTTGTGTAAATATTTTTGGACAAGGAAAATACCTTTGATTGCTGGACAGAAAAATGTCTACAATAAGTGAATTGCTAGTACTTTGACCAAAATAATAAAACATCCTATATTATTTTCTTGTTTACTCGACTTGGTTAAACAACAACAAAAAAAAAATGACTCAATTTGATGTATAATCAAACTGCACAAGGCTGATCAAATTTCAGGCTACTGCGCGCATGTTTATTTCTTCTCAATTAACACAAAATATTCCTGTCATACAAAACGGTTCACAAAAGTAACCATAGGGTAATTAACCATAACATATCCTCATGCTATCTGCTCTGACAAATATGGAAATTTAAATTGTGGTCGCACGAGTTTCATTAATCAAGCGAACCATGCGTTTAGCCAAACAGACGAAATGACTAATTTCGCGTGCCTAATTTTGAATTAATAACTAGCTTAAAATAAATATTCATACCCCAGACTGACGCATTGCCATCATAAAACTCAACATGTTGTCTTCTTGTTGACAATATTCAGAGAATTTTATAAATTTCGTATTGAGAATGAGGAACATTCGAATAACTTGATTTTCAGACATCATTTTTTATATTCTTAATCTTACATAATAGATTATATCAAAATCTACTTTGTGAATTCTTTTCCATGTGTCAAAATTAATTAGAGTTACAATATTAGGACAGATTTAAAATTTTAGAATATCCTTTTTTGTACTGTCCGTTTTCGTATATGGCTTCTTTCGATTTTCTGGCTTTAATTATTTTTAATTTATTCAATAATGATATATTTAATTGGCTCAAAAACCATTCAAATTATTGAAACTAATCGAAAAGAATGCAGATGACAATGATTGATTCAAACAACTTTCCGTGGATAGTTGATTTTGCACTCAGGAAAATCAGATCATCCTAAATCTTTATCTGACCTGATCTTTATCAGGCTATCTCTTTAGAGCTTTTATATTCTCTACACCATTTTTAAAGCTTGAATTAAACAAAGCTTACAAAAAGCAGGAGTACAAAATTACGTCTGGAGTCTAAAGTTAACCGAATCTACCGTATTTTAGGGTTATGAAATCTTGGAAAATCCGTTTTCGCATTAAAACTTTAATTATAATAATAATAATAACCAATACTTATCGGTTTTACATTTGTCTTGACTTAAAATTACGAGATACTTGATACCTTCCTTGTTGAAACGTTGATTTATTTATTTCGATTGTAAAATTAAAATTAGGGTAAGTGTGCCAAATTCCGGCCGGCTTGCAATTCCGGCCACTTTTTTTGTTCCTCAAATTTCAATGAATTTTAGTTTTTGCGTACTCCAGAGATCATACAATGCAGAAACATAACAAAAATGTCGTTTCGATAAACGAGATAATGTGAAAAAGACACTGAAAAAATTCTGGGAAGGCAAGGAACTTTAAGAATATAGGTGGCCGAAATAGGCCACTAAAGCTGTGTCTACATTTTTATTTATTTTAAAATGAAATAAGAATGATTTGTGTGAAAATGAAAATTATAAACTGCGTATAAAGTCCCAAGCAACACTACTTAAAAAGAAGGAATAAAAAAATCAATTTGTATTAAAAATGTTACATTTCAAACTTGAGACTTTGGCGCTTGCACGCAACTATGCCGAAATTTGGCATAGTTACCCTACCTGTAAATAGCCGCATGTGAAAATCCTAAACTTTCATGAAATATTCTAATGGTAATAACCCGGTGAATACTAAGGAGACAGCCGTTTAGAAAAAAATGTGTTACCTAAAGCTTTCAGTGCAAATTCCAAGCATTCCTCATAAAGGAATCTAATGATATTTAGTAAATCGGTACTATCAGTGATTTTTCGACCGTTTTGATGGCTACTCGCCTTTGTTCTTCAGCTCAACATCCCTACTGAAGTGGCGTCTTGTCCTACGATGTTCATTATTCATGGGCCGGGTCAGCCTAGTCTTTTAGAATCGTAAGATCTGTCCGTATTGGATGAACCTTATCCTTTCGAACCACATGGTCATACCACCTAAAATATAATGAAATGAATTTACTTGCTAATATTTACCTCTCGTCGTGGTACAGCTATGAACTTTATCACCTACGGAACCGTTCTTTCTCACATGCGAACCTCAAAATCCGCCGTAGATTGATTATTATCCAACGAGGAATTTGAATAATAGAGTTAAGCAGTATGGGGTAATAGGGTTGCTTAAAAAAACGATTTTACTTAAAGCTTTCGGGTCGGACTCCAAGCTTTCCAAAACAAAAGAAAGCAAGAATAATTTTTAATATCAAAATTTAAGAATAATATCAATAATTTAAAGTGCAGAGCCCCAAATCCCATTCTCTTGTGAACCACTAGTTCAATTGACAAAGCAAGAAAATTCTAGGTGTAAGTCTGAGCCGAAAGCATTTAGAAACATCGTCTTTTTTAAGCTACCCCACCACCCGATACTCGCCGGTTCCCTATTATTCGTATCCGTCGTAAACTCTTTCATAAGATTTACTGTTCATAAGATTTTCCTTAATTCTAACACTTAAAGATGATTTTCCTTAATTTGGTGTATCATATCCGATCGGTAAACACCACTAAAGAAAAGCTTACAAACAGCAGAGGCACAGTTGCCGGCATCTACGGTACGGTTTTGCGAACCTAAGATTTATCTTATTTACCTTTATTGTTTTATGCGATATTCTTAAGAAAATTTTCACTTAATATGGCGCTCTAAGAGCATTGTTCTATCTGGTTTTGAAAAAAAAATCCAATTGCTCTTCGTTTAAATTTTGTGAGTTTTCAGAACTAGACTGAAGACAACTTAAGAGTTTGTAATTTTGTATGTTATGGACCTGCATTTCAAAGAGATAAGTGAGAACTGGCAGAATCCAATTTCAAGAAACAAGTACAAGTAATTTGACTACTGAGAAAGGCTTAGAGGCCGAACCAAAATCTTTACAAAAATGGCAAAATGCTCCCTAAGGTGACACAATGTTAAACCAGTTCTTTACCATTAAAGTTTAAACATTTTCCAGAAGACGTAGAACATTCGAGTGGTAACTGACGTTATGTAGAATTTTAAAAACTCAGGGAGATACCCAAGAAGCAAAATAGCTGCCTTATAGAACCAAGTATTAGACAAGTCTTTTAGAGCATTTTTAAAAGACTTAAAGTGAAAATTTTCCATGGAAATTCCTATAGCAGCTCTTAAGATCCTTAAGAGTGCGCCACTTTACTTATAGTAATCTCAGTAATGGAAGCAAGAGCGTTATAAGTAAATAAAAAGATTATTAGTTCTATAGTACCTCACTTAGAGAATTCTACAAGACCATTTTAAGACAAAATTGCTGCTTGGGTAACCTCCTTACGTGTGCGTCAGTGGTCTTTCTCTTTTAAAGGACACGAAAACACACTTCTTTGCCAAAGCTTTCGGCGCTGCTGTGCGCCTTCCTCAGTGGTCAAACTGTGATATTATCTCTGAATTTTGTCTTAATTATCTCCACTACTCCTAATGAGGGTACACAGGGAATTTTGGGATCTCTCTGTGGGAACACTGTTTGACCACTGAGGAAGACTCATTGCAGCGCCGAAAGCTTTGGAAAAGAATCTTGTGAGTTTTTCGTGTCCCTGAAAAGAGAAACACCACTGACGCACCCGAAAGGAGGTTATCTCCCAGAGTTTTTAAAATTTGCCAGAAGCTTTATAGAGGTAAGCTTTCAGACTTTGCTCACACTCTTGCATAAAATATTTCATATTTTTCCCATTTAATGAATCTGGCATTTTCCAGGAAATGTGTGACTTAAGACTAACTATTATGACATAGGTCGGCTTCATTAAAAAAATATAGAAAAATATAAAGCTTTCGAAGCCAGAGTCCGTGCGAATCCTGAAAGCTGTCCCATATATATTAATCAATTACCTCTTGGAAAAATAAAATTTAATAAACTGTTTACTTTTCCATTTCCATATAATTTTTATAAGTTTTTAATGTTGTTTTTTTTAGGTGTGATTCCTTCTATAATCATTTTTAAAGTTTTTTGGCAACTTCTAATTAAAATTCAGGGGTTCACTTTAAATACGACATTAATATCTTATCGTTTAACCTTTAATTCTATAACCGATAAGCAACTAAAACTAAGTATAAGACAACTACAAGTCAAACATCGCGAAATCGAAAGATCATCGCTCTGCCACTGAGTTTGAGTGACCAAAAATTGCGTAAATTTATGAATTAACATTAATTCGTGTCCAAGAAACTAAAGTGTTTCAAAGAAGATCAAGTTCAATAACCGTACATAACCTTCAGTGCATATTTTGCATATAAAGTCCGTTTGGTAATTTAGCTAAAAACTACTCTACCATAAAAGTAATAAGTTAGTTATCACATTAAATGGAGTTTGCTGAACAATATATAGTCTTTATGTTAATTCTAATTTTATTACTTTTAATTTTTATTCATATAAATGTCACATGAAATTGAGCATCGATTCTTTTATGTTGCAGATTGAGACTGTCTGTGCCAAAAGTGAATGTTGACGATGGTGGATTCACGTACAGTAAATGTCTGATGTATGATGTGAATTATACGGAAATCCTCGAATCGGGAATTACAGAGCCCGACCCCACCTGGCCAGTCACTTCCTGTCGTCATGGTTGGGAATATAACTTCACGGATATTCCATATGAAACTGTAGCGACACAGGTAAAAATTTCAATTATCATGATTCATTGTCTGATTGCTGCTCGAAATAAGGAAAATCCGCCCAAATATCTATGGCATATCAATTAAGACAATTCGTTTTTTTGTTGGTTCTCTCTGTGAATTCCAGTTCGATTGGGTATGCGAAAATTCCGCTCTGCCAACGATAGCTCAATCGATATTCTTCCTGGGTGCCATTGCGGGCGGTCTGATCTTTGGCTGGATCGCTGATCGTTTTGGAAGAATACCGGCTCTGGTGGGATGCAATCTGATAGGATTTGCTGCGGGAGTTGGAACAGCCTACGTCAATAATTTCTGGGAGTTCAGTCTATGTCGCTTTCTCGTTGGATTCGCCTTCGACAACTGCTTCACCATGATGTACATTCTCGGTGAGTGATGCTTAATTAAATTGCAATTGTCGCCTCTGTAGAGTGCTGAGAAAGAAAACACGTTTTGCGATGCTACTTGACACAAATTCTGATGAAAATTCAATTTCAATCAGATGCTCTAATTGAGAGCCTTTAATTCGTTAATGAGGCCGCTAGAAGAATGTAATGAATTACTTCCAGTATCAACACTTTTATTGCTCGAACTCCTCGGAAATTGCAAGTGTAATTCATATTGGTTCTGAATTATATATTTTTTGTTTTAGAATGAAAATCTATAAGAAAAACCTCATGCTTGTATTTCTCCACGTTTTCTTGTTTGTGGGTATCCTTGCAGAGAAAGTTATAGGGTAAAATGAGGTAATTTGGAACCACTTACAATTTGGGACACTTGAGATTTTTTCACTGCTTCAGATGAGCAAAGAAAAGACCGCAAAATAGAAGAAAAAACTATTTTCATCACGATTCAGAAGAAAAGGAACAGATTTCTTCCTTTTGAATCTCTAAAGCAGTGAGAAAATCTCAAATTGTAGATGGTTCCAAATTACCTCATTTTACCCTAGGCCGAACGATATGAGATAGAGACTTTTAGGTTTTTCTCGGTGGCTCTTCCCATTTTCTTCACTCTGCTAAAAATCAGTATTTTACTGCTCGAACTCAAAGATAGAACAGTTATAAATTTTTAATATTTAGATTTATGCAATGAATAAAATACTCCCTCCGTTCCGAAATAAGTCGTACTTTTGGGAAAAATTCTTGTTCCGAAATAAGTGATACGTTTGGGAAAAATGGGATTAAGGGAAAGTTTGTTGGTAAATGTTTTGTGTATCAACAATTATCTCTTGTAAAGAACTATTGCTAATGTCCAGCACTAAAAGTGGGGTCCAGTTTTGATGGTAAGTTGAGGAACGAATGTCATAAAAATGTCTTATTTTTTGCGTTTTATTTTCAATCTAAAATAGGTGCAGAATGGTGAGAGATACAGACTTGGGACCTTCGGGGGACCCCCCCGTAAGTTGACCCTGAGACCATTAATATGTCGTTTATTTTGCCCCCACCCTTCCCCTACCCCTCCAAAATCATGTTTTTAGTATTGCTCGAAAACACGTCGTGCGATTTTTTTTCAATTCTGGATATGTTTTAGAGAAACATATAAATGGTCCCAGGGTCAACTTATGGGGGTCCGCTAAAGGTCCCAAGTCCCTATCTCTCACCATTTGACATCCAGATATTCGAACACATAAAAAAGGATGTTCTTTTTATTGCTCATTCTGCAAAATTTGAGCAATAAAAAATGTAATATCGGTAATAACTGTTGAGTTCTACTTGTGCATACTAAAAATTTAGAACAAATTCTAGCCTGCAATGTTAATCACAGTCCATTTTTTAGTAACTAACTATCTACCGGAGCTCTTTGAAAAAAAACGCGAAAAACGGACAACTTCAACATAAGGATTCCTCAACTTACCATCGTCGTAGGATCCCCATATTATCCCTGAACATGGAGGATAGTTCATTCATAAGATTTTTACAAATAACAAAAACAGTCTCTGAAACCATTCTTTAATCCCTAATTTTTCGACAAACGTACAACTCATTTCGGAACGGAGGGAGTATGATAATAAACGCTTAAATGTTTTAAATTTCTTTTAGAGTTTGTACATACCGTACATGTGGGTAACTTTGCACCCTGCTTTTCTTAAGCTTTGCTTTAAATCTTGCACTTAATGATGGGCCTCTATCAATCGAACATGGTAGATAAAATCGGTGAAGACCACCCTTAAGTACTAGTATTAAAGAAAAGCTTACGAACAGTACAGGGGCAAAGTCACTCGCTTCTACGGTACCAAAAGTTAATTTACAAAAAATGATATATAATTCGCATTTTTAAAATTGTGAGTTTTTATTGTAGTCGACTTCGAACTTTAAAAAATTCTACAATTTTAGGATGTTTTTCTCATTCTTAGATGCATTTCCATATTTTTAAAAACGTTTTTTCTTTCTTAGAGGAGTGTCCGTACTCCTGAAATTTTCTTTCGTTTTCAGAAACATACTGGAATGCGTTTCCGAATTTCTATAAAACGTTTTCGTTTTTGTTTTGCGTTTCTAAAATAAGTTACCCTTGTTCCGTACAGCTTTAACCTTTTAAGGACGAGTAGGACGCTCGGTGTTCCAAAAACAGAAACAATTTTTTTAACTATAGAAAGTTATTTTGTCCTCTAAATAGTTCGAAAAATTAGTTTTTATTTTTGGGACACCTGTGTTCCACTCATTCTTAAAGGGTGAATAAGCCTAATTGATTTCTTCAAACGAAGAACGTAATTTATGGTTTAGGACTGTAGGCTTAGCGCAGATTCCGAAGATCTCGATTTCAAACAAAAAGAAATTTTATTGACTTTCCAAAATCTAAGCCAAAATTTTTCTTAAAATCTTGCCTAATTTAGAATTAGAGAATTTAAACCCTATGAGTTGATCTTAGCTTTGAAGACCGGAATAAGCATACCATAACCTATCGCAAATTCGATTTTGGTCCTTGAAAGTTCTCTGAGCTTTAGATCCGTCATAAATGTTTAAAGATGTGGAAGAATCTTGAATGATTTCAATCGAAGTCACGAATCCGAGCATTCTGCAAAGTCTGGCTCACTTTGCTATTTATGTCCAATCCTATTAACAAAATCACTTTCAGCATGTGTCAATCTCTATTGATTTGTGGCAGTTTTTTTGCTCTTCAACCAATATCTCTGGTTAGGATTAAAGGCCATTCGTTGAAGCCGGTCTTGGGTTGGAATAAATGCTTCATTCGGGTGACAATGGGAAAGGTTCTTTCACGTACACCACGAGAAATATATGCCCGAGAATTTTCCAACCTTGACTATGGCCAAGAATTGGAAACCCTCACGAAATTATCGCGTTTATGAAACATTATTGTCAGTGGACCAATCGACCACAAAATTGTTAATCGGAGAATAAATCAAATCCGCAAATTCACTCTCACAAGGTTACCCCCTTTCAATTAAAGTAATTTAAAGAGACGCTGTAAAAACTACAATTACACGGATTTAGAACTTGATCATATAATGCACGATTTGTTTCCTTTTTGCCCCCAAGATACTTAAGATTTTCAATTCGGTGTCTTTGTGCTTGATGAAGAATTGATGGGTGTTAGAGACAAAAGCAGCATTCACAATATTAAGAACTTATAATAGTAATTGCAGTAGATGGAATTACGAGAAAAGCTTTAGCTAATCCACAACTAATCTCTCAAATACAAATTTACCAAGCGAGACAAGTAATTTATATACACAATAATTCACTTCTGTATTACATTAATGGATGTTCATATACAAAAGCACAAGTAAAGGAATTATTTGGAGAAGTCATAAGGAAATCCGGTTGGACTTGTGAAAACACAAACAAAAAAAATGCACGACTTTTAAGTGGATCCTTGAAGAACTTTAGGGGGGTCTATATATTGAACAGAATAGAAACATACTAGTAACCATCATTGGGGGACTTGTGAAATATCCGAAATGTTGCAATGTTTTGCTTTTTCACACTTAAAAGTCAGTTACCCTATACGCCGGCATAAAGTGCGTTTAATGAATCTGTTTTGTGGAAAATTGCGACACGCATGTAAACACAACAAACTAAAAAATTATCACGAATATAATCATGTTTTTCATTACTCGAAAATTGACATGATAGGGGAAGGGTGGGGCAAGAAGCGTTCTGTGCACGAGATATTCATTTGAGATGCTACACTGCTTTTAAACTTAAAATTTCACCTATATTATATACTTCAGTCGAGATAAAAGTTAACTGATACTGATAAGACATCACGAATAATAAATATAATCAAAACATATAGGGCAATAAGGTACTCTGAAAAAAATGTTTTGTCAAATTATTGACCATTTCCATTCAGAAATTTTTCAAGAAATTTGGTAGAAAATTTTCAACTCCATATGAAAAAAAGGGTGTTTTTATGAGAAAAAGTTCAGTCTGGTTGAACTTTTTCTCATAAAAGCTGTGAACAATTAAAGGATTAAAGATATCCTTTAGCAGTGATTTCATGAAGGTTTCGGTTGTTTTTATGCATTTTTACCCAGAAGCTAAATCAAAACAAAGAAATGTCAACGAGATATTCATATTTAAAACTGGGCTTTTTTGTGAGCTTTCATGTGAATTGGGAATTACAAAAATCTGAAAATTTTCTTAATGGAAATAGTCCATTAAAAAGACAAGTTTGTAAAAAGGATGTTCTTCCATACAGAATATGGAAAAGTTTTGTCAAATCTGCGGTCAACTGGATCTTGTTAAAAATTTGTCAAAAGGGCATTTTCCATAAAAAATGCAAAAAAAAGTTTTGTCAAATTGCTAAATAACATCCTTTTGACAAAATTTCAACAAAATCCATTTGTTCGTTTAACAACACATTTTTTAAGAGTAGAAATTTATATATCCTTTTCTAGAATTAATAATAACTGCCAATGCAGATAAGCTTTGAAAAACTGGCCAAAACTTTTTTAACCCAATTTTGGAATTAAAACTGCATTGAAATGTTGAAGTAAACTTCTCAATTACCTATTTTAACCTGTGTTTTTAAAATTCTTTAATTCACACAAAAGCCTTAATTGTATTCAATTCATGGGGTAACTTATTTCGAGGATTTTGAGCGAATCTGACCAGAGAACCGATTTAAAATCCACGAGGAATCTACAGAGAACCCGGGGAACCCATCCATTTTTCAAAGAACCCAGGGAACCTGAGGAACTCGTAGAATTCAAGAAACCCTGGAAACCCTCATTACTTTTTAGGGAACTAACTGGGAAGCCATACATTTTACAGGGACACTGGGAAACTCATACGTTATTCCTGGAAAGTCTCGGGGAACCCGAGAAATCCATATATTTTTCAGGAAACCCAGGGACCCCTGGAGACCCACACATTTCTCAGAGAACTCACAAGGAAGCGATAAATTCTTCAGGGAACCCAAGGAATCTATACATTTTTTCAGAGAACGTAAGGAGTGCATAAATATTTTTCAGGGAACTCACTTGAGACTCTGGGAACACATAGAATTATTTCGGGAAATCGAAAATCGAACCATTCCGATTACATTCCGATTACTCCTTGGTTCAATTAGCATAATACTTTTAAAGAAATTGAATACATTTTAAAATATTTTAGAACACTCTACAAACCGGTTAAGCTGAGACACAAACCATTTAGCCATAAAAAATCTTCAATAACTTTTTAACTTGTTTATTTCATGTAAATGCTCAAATTTAACTTGTCTATGACCCTTTCAATCTTTTGTGAAGTACAACTTATTAGGTACAGATAAATTTAATTTTTTTTTATAGTAACGTATAGGATTATAGGAAGTGTCTATGCTTAACGCAAAAAACGGAAAGTTTAATTATACATTATTTTTCAACAAGTTTAATTTGTTTTCAATGATATTAATCTGAAAACAATATGAAACGATTTTTTTTTAAGTTTATGAACCCTTAACTTGCTATTCTTATTGTTGATAAATTAACTAAAAAAAATAATCCACGAAAGGGTGGAGTCTTTATAACCAAAACTATCCTAGGAAAACAAAGATTAGGGTTTCTTCGGACATTTTGATTTAAAATACAGAAAGATTTTCATACAGTCTTAGTTAATCCTATATAATTTGAAAATATTCAATAATAATTTTCAAAAATAAAAAAATTGACAAGTATTAATTTTATCAAAAACTTTTTCTAATAGAGGGCCCTGTGGCCACCCACAAGTGGTGCTGACAACTGTTCCTAATTTTGAATTCATTAGGCGAAAAGCTGAACTCAATTAAAATTCTTTTTCTTGAACGGATTTATAAATCCTCTATCCACGTATAGCCCTGTACAATCAAGTACCTGGACAAATTGATGTCCTCTGAGTGGCAGAATCTGGGTCGGAGGAATAAAAAAAAAAGGCTCAAACAATTGATGGCGAGTTCTCCTTGAAGTGACCTTCATCACTACGTTTTTTATGCCTCTTACACGTAGTGGACTTTGTCTTTCACTTTCTCAACCAAATCAGAATCTCGTTCTTAAATGGGCTGCTCTGACGGTAGTGATTGACGTGGTAGATTGCTCCTGATAATTGTGAACTCTTACTAATAATTTTAGGGTACTCAATGTGTCAAGCGGTACAGCACTCTCTCTATGATGCAAGTGTCCCGGGTTCGAATCGAATCCCTTTTAGGTCACCAGGAATTTTTCTGGCGTTAGATATGTTCGGATTGCATCCAGTGAGCTTCACTGCACTTGATTCCACGGTCATGGGACTGACAACCTCATCCCGTACAAGAGAAAAATATTAATGCATGTCTAGAAATACCCTTGCGGGAAGGCCTTGTTCTTTCATGGAATGTTGTGCCAGCATTATTATTATTATTATTACTAATAATTTTATGAGGCTTTGATTCATTTATTTAAGAACTTAGATGGAAACTGTTTAACAGATCGACAAGAAGTGACGGCTAAAAAAGTCTTGTGGTTCTTCGTTCGTTGACACAGTCAGTTTCTATGTATTTTGTGCACTGTATGTTAGGATTTAGTCCTCGGCGAAGTGTTTTTTTTTTATATGGAGCTCTTTGAAGCCAACTCACAAACTGATCGGAAACTTTGCTTACAGTTCTCAGACAAAGACGATATTTAGACAGATATATAGTATATTTATCCCTCTTTACAAGGCTCAGAGTCTTGTACACAAGGCACACCTCAATTTTGATATATATCGTGTAACGATGACGAGTGCAGAAAAATTCCCATACGCATTTTTATATGAAAGTAAGAAATCGGCTTCAATTTTGGAGGCCATTTGCCAGGGACTAGGTTAGTATATTTTTGGCGCAATTTCTCAGTGCAAGAAATTGCACCAAGAAGCCTATTAGTGTGCTATTCCAATGAAAAATAAACATATTTTTTAGCACTTTATTGATCTCAAGTGGTTCTGTATTATGACTTTTCTTTATGTTGGTTCCTATCTCGACTGTTTTCCCCAGCTCTTGCCCTATTCTAAACCACTAAACAGTCGTGACAAGATCCAATACAAAGAAAAACAAGAAGAAAAGTCAGTTATGCAGAAACACTTTAGAACAGTAAAACTGCCCAACTTTCCCCAATTTCCCCTATTCACTTAATTAACAGATATATTGCAGTTTGAACATTTTTCCAAAAACAAAACCCAGCTACAACAAGAGTAAATGCAAATTTATGTCATACGATTAAAAAACCACGAAAAGTTGCATCCATAATTGCTTTGGACAAACTATTAAAGCGGGAAAATGATCGATATACCAAATTAAAGAGCTAAACCAAGTCTTATAAAGCTGGCAATTTATTTTGGGTGAGTGGCATAAAAAATGCATTACCTTATAGATTATGCATACTTAATATGGTATGAGCCATAAGATATGCTTATCTTATAATTAGTACGCTACTTCCTGCTGCTTTACATAAAATTCTCTCCAAGAAATGCGCCAATTTTTGTTTACACTCACGCCTCTAAAATTTCAATGGTATTTACAGAGTGAGAAAGATCTTGAGATAGACGTTTGATGTGTCTGGCCAGAGTAGAATGCCCCTGAAAATTGATTTCGTGGTCATTGAGATTTCTGTCCATTCCACCTGCCGAAAAAAAAGCTCTCTCACAATTGGATCTTTTTTTAAAGTTTGTATGGTGCTTTTCTTTGCAGTGTTGGAGTACGTGGGGCCTAAGTGGAGAACCTTTGTAGCCAATATGTCCATTGCCATATTTTTCACAATTGCATCATGCTCACTACCCTGGATCGCTTACTACTTGGGAGACTGGAAGATGTTCACCATTGTGACTTCGGCACCACTGTGTCTTGCCATTTTAACACCATTCATCGTTCCGGAATCAGCAAGGTCTGACCTTCCCCTTCACTCTATATCCACGTGTCTGATAATAATAAAATACTTTACCTCCTTCTCTTTTCTCGGTCTCTAGGTGGTTGGTGTCACAAGGAAAAATTGAGAAAGCCATAAAAATTCTGAAGAAATTTGAGAAAATCAATGGGAAGGATGTATCACCGCAAATTTACAAAGATTTCTCGGTAAGTTAGAATGTTACACAAAGTTGACTAATATGAGGAATATTTTTGCTTACTTTATCAATATTTTCTCTGCTAACATCTTGACTTTTGAAGGTTAATCGATTATTCCAAAGACGAATTTCTGGTTCTCAATTAAATGCCAAATATGCGCAATAGAAGTTATTAGGCTCAAAAAACTACTAATCAAACCTGTTGGGAATGATCTTTAAGATAATTACATGCTTGGCTAATATCTTCAAACCTTTAAACACCGGTCTTACTGAAAAAAAATTACTAATAGTTGGTTATTGAGCAAAATAAATCGCACAGGAAAGACCAATTCATACTTGACTGAATACGAATTAAATTCACAAAGTTTCCTAAAAACCTGTATTAATATGAAAATTCCAGAATAAATTGTTAATAAATCAAACCCATTTATGAAATTCCCAAAGAACTTTTATTGCTTTGTTTATGCAAGAAGAAAAAAAAATATTCCACTGAACTTTATGAATATTTATTTCACTTTGAAAAATCCATTTAATTTTATAGGAATCTTCTAATTGATGACAAATTAATCTTATGATGATATGCATCAAGAACGACATCTTTAAAGCATTCTTCGGAGAACAAATTACATTTCCGTTTGAAATGTGACATGAGATATTACATTTTCTATCTCATTCGTCACATCAAATTAAAAAATTATATAAATATTTTTAAAATAAATTAATTCAATTACCTTAAGATTGACGATCTTATGGAAGACGTCAGTTAGACAGATCAATTTAAAATTCTCCTTCGTAAATCACAAGATACAGCCTATTCTAAGATCACGTTTTACCATTGACCTTAGGACTATCGACCGTATCGACCGAATGTACGATCGTATTTTTTAAATTCAAACGCAGGTCGTTTAAAAGTCATTTCAACCCATTTTAGGAGAGTTGTGCCAAGATCCAGGAAGAGGAAGCCCAGTCCCAGAGCTATTCAGTACTGGACTTATTCAGGACGCCACGCCTGCGAAAGATAACAATCGTTCTAGTGCTAATTTGGATGGCGATCTCACTGGTATTTGACGGTCATGTGCGAAATGTTGGATCTCTGGGTCTGGATATCTTTTTCACTTTCACCGTGGCCGCAGCTACAGAATTCCCAGCCGATACTCTGCTGACCCTGACGCTGGATCGCTGGGGAAGACGATGGCTGGCGTGCGGCACGATGGTGTTTAGTGGAGTGTTCAGTCTGCTGGCCACTGTAGTGCCCGTTGGTGTCTATTCGGCCACATTGGCCATACTGGGCCGTTTTGCCGTCAACATTTCCTACAACATTGGCCTTCAGTATGCCGCTGAGCTGCTTCCCACCGTGGTGAGAGCCCAAGGTATCGCCTTCATACACATCATGGGATATGTGGCTAGCATCGTGGCGCCCTTCGTGGTATACCTCTCCAACATTGCCATATCTTTGCCCCTGGTGGTACTGGGAATTATTGGGATCATCGGAGGATTGCTTTCTCTCTTCCTGCCCGAAACCTTGAACCACGAACTACCTCAAACTCTTGCCGATGGCGAAGACTTTGGCAGAGGACAACGCATTTGGGACTTCCCATGCTGCAACAAGTGAGTACTATCTTGGAAATTTTATGAATGAATTAATTAGTACCACTTTGCTGAGTCTCAAAAAACCCCCGCCAATTTGGTAATTCACAATGGGAAAGTTTTAAATTTATCTCTGTTCCACTTAAGAAAATATTATTCTTTTGGAAACTTTTCGCGAGATTTATAACTTTCCGACTTATGAGTCAGAGAGGCTCATGGAGGCCTGGGAGAGTGGGATAGTTTCGACTCTTTCAGTTTTTTAATACTCGTTATCTAGAAGAATGGTGCAAGTTAATAATACTTGCAAATTTGGGGCAAATAGATATCTTCTCAAGCATCAAGGGAATTATTAAGGATTCTGGGGCTAAATTAGACAGCGAGATGTTCTGATACAGATGAGAAAGATATTCTTACTGTGTTATCACACTTGCACATTAAAATTTTATTATGATTCACATTAATTGTCGCTGGTGAGAGTCCAAATGTGTAATTTGTGTGTTTGAATCATTTTATATTCAAAATTTGATCTATTTGTTGATAAAAAGATAGACTTGGCCCGCAAAATTTGATATAAATTGATTTATAGCATTAATGCGAAAAATTAATGCGATTTTCTCTTTAATTTTTTAATGTGAAAAATATTTATGCTTTAGGTAAATTTAAACTTATTTTTGCAGGCCAAGTCCACTTCTTTATCAATAAAAAGAAAAACCCCAAATATTAAGTGACTCAAAGACACAAATAATATATTTGGACGCTCACAAGCGGCAATTAATGTGAATCGCATTAAAATTTTAAAGTGCAAGTGTAATAACGCCGTTACACTGAGAGAAATCCTTAAAAGTTAAAATAACATTCCGGAAATGTTAATTTTACCCTGCATTATTGCTCCAAAATCGGTGTAAATATTATGCTTTTTAGATGTATTAAGGGTTAAAGTTACACTTTTTCATGTTATTTTTACCCTCAAGAAGGTGTAAAATTAACATTAAAAAATGTTGATATATTTTTACACCTAAAAAGTGTTAAAGTTATGAGGAAAAAAAGTTAATCGCACCCCCGTTTTTTTTCTCAGTGATACAAGCATTTCTTGATTATTTATTAGCAAAAAAGTTAAATGAATTCTTCTTAAGAAAAAAGTTATTTTTCTATCATTAAATTGCAAATATAAAGCAAAAAGCAGATCAATAGGGTCCCTTTTTGAAGTGATTGTATTACATTACCCATAAATCAGAATATAGCTTTTTTATGGAATCAAAACTTTGGAATTCCGGACAATGCAAAATTCCGTACAAATCAATTTAGAAATTCAAACTTTATGGCGCTGGCACACCTTTTCAAGTGAATTTCAATCGATTGAAATTTTACCACTTTCAAAGTGGAATCAGATATAGATGTCTCTTTCTGTCAAATGAAATTTAAAATTAAAATCGAAATTTAAATTTCAATTTCAATTCGAAAGAGACACATATGTCTTATTTCACTTCGAAAGAGTAAGAGGTATAATTTCAATCGGTTGAAATTCACTCAATTGAAAAGGTGTGCCAGTGCAATTAATATGTTTGTAAATAATTTAGTAATTAAGCAATTTAAAAATAATTTTGACTTTGAATCAATTTTTTTACCAAGTTTCAAGAGAATTGTCCAAACTTTAAATTAGTTTTTTCCGGAATTTAGCATTGTCCGGAATCTCAATTTTTATTTCATTCCCGTATAAAACCTTATGAAATGAATTTTTAATTTAAAAGTTTTAAATTTTCTACACAGAAAAAATGGTAAAAATGTTCGTAATTGTTTGTGAATTCCTACTGGTGACTTATGAAATGCTTGTATATCGGATAACCCACAAACAAGATCGTAAAAGTCTGTTCTATTTTAACAAACTTTGTTCGTAGCATGATCACTTAACGAGTATTTTTTGTTCTTTCGCCAAGATTGTTCTAAATGGTCGTAAACACACAACAAAATGTTCGTAAAATTTTGTGACTTAGTTGTAAAGTTTTGATATACAAACAAATATGCACGAACAAATATTTGTAAAGGAACAAAAAAAATTGTCATCAAGTGGTCATATTACGAACAATGTTTGTGAAAAATACAAGCTTCAACAAACTTGTTTGTGGGTATTACGATTTACGAGCATTTCAGTACACGAATCAAAATATTTTGCAAAATTGTTTGTAAATGTTTATGAATTCCCACTGTGAAAACGGTGAAAACCCACTAAAAAGTTCGTAAAACTTTGTATTTTTTTACAAACGTTGTTCATAAGCTGAATGGTTGACGAGTGTGTTTTATACTTTTTTTTTAAACATTTGTTCTTAAATCTTCGTAAACACATGGAAAAGTGTTCGTAAAATTTTGTAATTTGTTCGTAAAGCTTTTCTATACAAAAATAAATATACGAACAATATGATGATGATCGTGTTACGAACAATGTTTGTGAAAACATACAAACTTTAACAAATTTGTTTATGGGTAATACGATTTACGAGCATTTTGTAAGTCTCCAAATGGGATTTCACAAACATTTACAAAAAAATTTACAAAATATATATTTCACAAAATATAGTTTTCTGTGTAAGGCCTTTATTACTAGGCCATTAAATTTATATAGGCTTTAAATTTAAATAGGGTAAAGTTATACAAGTTGGACATAGTGCTACAAGATGGACAATTCGCCGGTACAAGTTGGACAGGGATTTTTTCTTGATAGAGTACAAATTTTTTTTAAGCACAAGGAACCAAATTATAAAAAAAGCATTAAAAATATACAAATAAAAATGAGGTACTAAATTTATCAAGAAAAAAAGCCCTGTCCAACTTGTACCATGGTCCTACTTGTACCACTTTATCTTAGGTCTATAATGTCATCTTTAGGGAATTATACAACACAACCCAGAGAACCAAATTCGTCTTAGCTCTAGAAGACTTTAATCGGATTCCAGATGCTTGTGCTCCATATTTAAACGAATGAAGAATTAAAAAAAAAAAAAAAACAAATTTACGAGTAGGGTAAAATGGTACAAGTTGGACAGTGCAGTGGTACAATTTGGACAATGGTTCGATTTGGACAGGGCTTTTTGTCTTGATAAATTAAGTACTTATTTGTATATTTTTAATGCATTAGTTTTATAATTTGGTTCCTTGTACTTAAAAACAAATTTTGTACTGTATTTATCAAGAAAAAAGCCATGTCCAACTTATAACACTAATTCCAAATTATATCACTTTACCCTACGTCCCTAGATTTTTTTTTTAAATTGAAACCCAATACAATAATACCATTTTAAAATTCACCATTTCAATAGTTCTTTCGATTGGGCTTTTAAATGAAGATTAAAAAAAACTCAATATTGAAATCGTTGGATTTCTTTAACGATTTTTTCGTGATTAGATTTTTTGATCCCCACCCATGGCTGTCTATACCCAGGTTTTAGGCCCTAGGCCTATCATGACCGAAAACCCACACGGTTAAACAACTTTCACTAACTCAAAATCACTTACATAAAAATAAATAAGTAAATAACATAAATCTGTAAACTACACACTTTTAAGCAATAAATAAATAAATAAAAGCCAATTTAATAACAAAGAGGCAATCGAAGACCCTAAATTGGCCACCTTCGTAGTTTTGGAGATATCTCGTAAAATGTGTACGAAAACAGGGAATAAAATACACAAAAACCGGTCGCATTTTTCAGAGCTAATGTCACCCCCCTGCTTTTAAGCACTCCTGTGAGTGATACTACCAGGCTTAGTCGTGATTAGGTAATGGATTAAGAAAACTCTTAAACACGAAAATCTTAAATTGGTCTTTATTTTACTTTGCTTCCAAAATCCAATTTCTATTCTACGTTTTTTCATAAATAGCTAATTATTAAACTTGTCTTTCCCGAATTTTGATTAGCTTTTTAAAAGCTTTTGTAGAAGATAAACAAAAGAAATAATGTCAATAAATTAAAATTCCTTCTTCACAGAAAACTTGATGATGCTGACAAGCAGATTGATCATTTTAAGAGAGCGTCGAGCTCCAGTGTCCGGACGAGATCTGTACGAGGATCGGCCCGTGGTGAGATTCGTTCGAGTATCATCCAGCGTTCCTCAGTAAGATCCAGAAATGCCACGACGTCTCCTTAAGGAGAAGTCAAACCTGACAACCTCTTAAGCATCTCGTGAAGAAGATGCTTTGTGTGATGATGAGGGCCAGAATCTAGTCAGTCATTGCTACGCCATAAGTCAATTAATCTTCACATTTTGACCCCTTTCGGCTTCCACTTGGGCACAAAGCGGAAGGATTTTCCCCATTGTATTGTATACAATTCCTGACGAAGCAATTAGAGCTGAAATCTTGTATCCGAATTAACTTGATGACACTCCATTCCCCATGGAATAAGCAGAGTAGGGATATAATGTAAATACTGGCTGCCATTGAATTCTTTTTTTCATCAACTTCTGTGGGAAACCTCAAGGAAGCAATTAGTGATTTAGCGAGAAGACATTCTCTGAATAAATCTTAGCCTCGATTCCTTTCCCCTATCTTCAACTTCTTATAATATTATTTGTCCATTCTTAAATTGTAGCGATTTTAAACATTTTAAAGTGATTTAATATTATGCTTATTTCATTGTAAGTTCTCCATACTTTTTGCATTTTGTCATGTAAGTGAAATAAACGAGAGAATTTAGTAGATATAAGAGAAAGACATAATAAAAGGCATATGAACATAAAGTTGGTACTTTTATCTTCTGTCCTTCCACCCATTTTTCCCGTAATTGAAGACTTGTTAACAGAAAATTGAATCACATATGAAATACAATTGCTGGCAAATCTGTTCTTGACTTCTTCAAAGAACACTTTTTGTCTACATCCAACACTTTTTCATGCCTCAACATTGTCATCATGGTGAAAAAGCCAGGGTGTCATTTGCATTGAACAGTCATATGAATCAAGTATTGGATTTTTTTGCTGGCCAAAGAATAGGATGAATTGGTTGACTTTGTCCTGATAACATACCCGTAAAAAGGTATATGTCTTCCTTGAATCCACCTCATTCCATCCAAGACATTCCTCAAAGTCTTGCAAATGCGCAAAAAAAGGGTTCATCGCAGGATATTGCGTTAAAGGGGGTGGTTTTTTTTTTCGAAGGACTAACAAAACACTGCAGAGAGTGATAAATAAGAAAAGGCTCAGGTTTGGGATAAAAATTCTATACAGAAAATTGATTTAGAAATCCGGCTTCTATAATACAAATATTTGGATAAGTCGTTTCATCGAGTTCAATATGAACCAAAATAAACCATTAACCTCACAGTTGAGATGTTCTTTTGAGACAATATTTCACTCGTTTCTCTTTTGAATCTTATTTTTAGACAATTCTACAAAAAAATCAATACTCTCCTCTCAATTTATTTTCTTATTCTATTAAATATTTCAAATGCTGTAATTGTAAATAAAATAGTAAATAAATAATAAAATCTATCAAAATGGACTTTTTGTAAAATAAACAGTTTTAAAACTCTATATTGTAAAATTACGGTCGTTTTATTATGAAATTCAATGAACGTGTCATAGTTCTACTCTCTAAACTCTATGGCACAGTGCCCTCTAGTGGGATCCCAATCCGCAAAAGATTACTCTGACTCAAAAATGACTGGTTTTTGGTGTACAAGAAATGGTCAAAAAGATTACTCCTAATTGGAATCTTAAAAATTAGTCGTATTCGCGTCGTATTTTGGTCACAGCATTACTCAAGATTGAATTATTAATACAGTAGAGTCTCGCTATAGTCCATATTTGGTTTTCAAATTTGACACTTGGGTCGCACTATAGTCCATGTAATTTTTTAAAATTATCAACGATTTTTAGTATTGAAATTGCTCGACGGCTTCCACTTTCTTTGCGATTGTGGTATTTGTCCTTGCTCTCTTCATTGTGGATCACAATTATCACAACTACTTAATAAAGTTTGCCAAAAATATTAAAATAATTATGCATGTCGCATACTAAAAAGCATAACCTAACTTAAAATCAGTGTTTTGAAATCAACGGTCGATAAATTGTGGACTATAGAGCGATGGCTTATAGCGAGACTCTACTGTATTATCGTTATTTTACTGTTCTAAAGTTTACTCTGCCATGCGGTAACAAAAGCGACTCCAAACGACGGTCTTTTTCCGTACAAAAAATGACGCGCCAAAAATAATGCATTTGGCGTCCTTCTCTACCGCATAGGTACGAAATCGACGAACGCACTTTGAATGAAGACGTTAAGTACACTTCACAACTTTGTATTGCACTACCACCGTAGACACTATTTTCTCAACAATTTATCACATTTTCTGTCGTTTTCTACTACGTTCTACTACTATTCACTACTCGTATTTGCGAAGATTTTTGCCATTCGACTATTGCTGAATGAGGCATCCGACATGTTGAAAATTTTCCAACTAAATAGCAACAACACAAAAAAATCTTTTAAAATTTTCACTAAATAGATCTTTTCAACACAAAATTGTAATCACAGCATACTACAGACACTGGAGCAAACTCCTGTACCACAAAATTTCATTTTAAAGAAAAATGTTTGTGTGTTTATCATGCCAAAAATTGCCTAATTTTCACTTAATTCCTGTCGGCACTGTACTTTTTCGAATCACAACACACATGTCTACCGGGAGAGTTTTTCTTCCCAATGCACACTATAATATTGTTGAGAAAAAACCCGAAAATATCAATTACTTTGCGAATTTACAGCACTGAGTAGTTCTATTTGCCATTTGATAACTTAAATTACCCCTCAGATATTCCCAGTGAGGGGAAGACTTTTTTTATAGGGACACTGGAAGTTGGCGTCATATTTTAGTCGTAAGCGAGTAATTTCAGAGTTATTATGACGCCAAATAACTTCCGTAATTACCATCATATTCTCCACTTTCCGTCATTCAACTCTCTGATGGCCGTCATAGGACCCGATTTTGGAATCCAGAATACATACATCCAACGGTAATCTTACTCCAAATTGCTATTTGGGATAGGTTACCAGTAGGGAAATTCTGTAACGATATGATAATGTCATGTAACAAATTTTTGTGCTAAAATTCGGAAGCAGGACAACATTAAAGCCTAGTCTTAATGTTGATCTTAAACTTAAACTTAAACTTAATCTAACAGATATAGATTTATCGATACTACTATCGATTCGATAGGGTCAAAAACTTATCATTCCAACCCTGGTTTTTTTTGTAATGAATTGTAAGGTATAATGGGACAATTTTGAACAGTATCTAATTTTTAATTTTTATATTGTCTTACTGTTTCTCATCAATAAACGGAAAAGACCACCAGGAAGTTCTCTTTTTTATCATTTTTCGTAACCTTCCTTTTAACTTTTGCCTTGTGAAACAGAGAAGAAATTTCAAAATCCAAAATTGGATTCCGTTTAAAATTACCCCTTTGACCCTACTGATCCGAAAAATTAAATAATTTTATTGTTGCTTGAGTGAGCCATATGTGCAATTTTCAATGTTCTGACAGTTTACAAACATCCTTCAATATTCTTTTGAAATTCTATTAGTAAACGTAATCGTAATAGTAAATCTTGCTTGATTTTCCCTATAATATTAATTTATAGAGAATTTTCGATACGTATGATACATTGCAGCTTAATTCAAAACTTCATTCCGATATAGAAGTCAGATAGATACTTTTCCAATTTCATATGCTCCTTGTAATGCCCGGAATGTCCAACAAATGGCCTATTGGAAGACCTGATAGAAACAGTACTTACGTGGAAATAGAAAGAATAAAAAAAGCCGTAAAGTTTTATACCTGTTCCGGATGAAAGTGTTCCAAGAAAATACGCCGTATTCCTCTGTGATTTCTATCCATCTCAAGAGAATAACTGAATGATTCTATGTGAGAAAAATGCCCTATAGCACAAGTTTGTCGTTTTCAGATCTTCGAATAGAGATTTTTTTTGCCTTTCAATATATACTTTTGTTCTCTAGCTCACAAGACAAATAATAGAGAAAATAATAAATAATTCCACATGTTTTACGTGTAGAATGTATCTGGTAAATATGAAGCAATCCTATTGTTATGTACACAATCCATAACTTGTAGCACTATATGTGTGTAAACATGTAAGTAGATGGATCCTTCCAAGCTTCATTGAAAGAATTTTTGGGTGGTAATATAAGACTAAGGTACGGAGATATGTACAAGATCTTGGATACAGTAATTTATTCTTCTATCTTCACAATCCGCAAAATTTAAATCTCCCAAAGGAAAGAATCCTTTCTGCATATAAATTTCTACACGACCAATATATGCTATACGGTACTCTCATAGCTTTTCTTTTATTTTATTTGACGAATTGGAGAAATATGGTGAAGTTGATGTCAATGGATACATCAGGGATATTTGAGGGGGATCCAAAGACCCATTTGGAATTCCTTTTATTTGTTTATAACACTGAAGGATAGAAATCAATAAGTGGTGTCAACGACGTCACTCTTGACAACCCCATTGTCGATCCTACTCATTTTTAGACAGACAAATCGCTCCAATATTTGAGAAGAAAATGCATAGAGGATACTTAACTTTTAGACATCCATCAAATGATCCCATCATCATCCACTCTGGATTTTAATTATTATCATGTCACTGCCAATAAATAAAATATAGACGTCTCCTCATCAGCACATTCCTGGGATGAACATTAAATTCCTACCAGACGGACACATTGGGAGGGATATAATAAGAAAAGAAAAATTGGTGTCTCGATGGGACAACCAATAAAATTTTCATTTTCTCCCATCTTGCCCATCATTCGACAATTTTCAGTACGGGACAGTGGGGCAGATCATAAATTTTTACGTGTTCTAAATTAGATAAATGCTTGATCATTTATTTTACTAAAATAGTACTTAATTAAATACTATGTTTATTATTAATTTATAATCTTTAGAAACTTCTTAACTACAGTAGCTACCTGTTGAAGTAACCCAAATAGCAATTTGGAGTAAGATTACCGTTGGATGTATGTATTCTGGATTCCAAAAACGGGTCCTATGACGGTCGTCAGAGAGTCGAATGACGGAAAGTGGGGAATAATATGACGGTAATTACGGAAGTCATTTGGCGTCATAATAACTCTGAAATTACCCGCCTACGACTAAAATATGACGCCGACTTCCAGTGTACTAATAAAAATTCTTCTCCTCACTGGATATATTTGAGGGGAAATTTCACTTGTCAAATGACAAATAGAACTATTCAGAGCTGTGAATTCGCAAAGTAATTGATATTCTCGCGTGTTTTCTCAACAATATAATAGTGTACATTGGGAGGAAAAGCTCCTTCAGTAGAGATGTGTGTTGTGATTCGAAAAAGTATAGTGCCGACAGAAGTTAAGTGAAAATTAGGCAATTTTTTGCATGATAAACACACAAACATTTTTTTTGCAAAATGAAATTTTGTGATTTAGGAGTTTGCTCCAGTCTCTGGAGTATCCTGTGATTAAAATTTTTTGTCGAAAAGACCTATTTAGTGAAAATTTTAAAAGATTTTTTTGTGTTGTTGCCATCCAATGGGAAAATTTTCGACATGTCGGATGGCTCATTCAGCAATAGGCGAACGGCAAAAATCTTCGCAAATATGTGTAGTGAATTAGGAAAAAATTAGTAAAATTTACATAGAACGTAGTAGAAAACGATGGAAAATGTGAAGAATTGTTGAGAAAATATTGTCTACAGTGGTAATGCAATACAAAGTTGTGAAGTGCACTTAACGTTTTCATTCAAAATGTGTACGTCGATTTCGTACCTATGCGCTAGAGAAGGACGCCAAATGCATTGTTTTTGGCGCGTCATTTTTTGTACGGAAAAATACCGTCATTTGGAGTCGCTTTTGTTACTGCATGGTAGAGTAAATTTTAGAACCGTAACATAACTGTTATATTACTAATACGATCTTAAGTAATGCTGTGACCAAAATTCGACGGGAATATGACTAATTCTTAAGATTCCAATTAGGAGTAATTTTTATGACCATTTATTAACCAGTCATTTTTGAGTCAGAGTAATTTTTTGCGGATTGGGAACTTAATTGAAATATTAGATTTTAGAGAAATTAAGTTTGGATTTTTTTGGGTACAAAAAAAATTTCAAAACTTATGTTCTTAAGGAAAAATTAATAATAAAAAGTAAACAATATAAAAAAATTTTAAGCTTTCTTTTTGATCGGTAATAAAAACCGACTTATTAAACGAATATTTAAATTTTAAATGTTTGCAGAAATACGTTTCATTTATACAATTAGCATCTAAAATAATTATGAGGAGTAATTAATCCCTTTTATTTAGTCATTACTTTTAAAACTCATATGATGTAAGGGAAGAGCACCAGCGATCGGCAGTGTTCCTCGGACCGTCAGGTTATTACCAGATTGTTGCACCAATTCAAATGAATTTTTAAAAATTATTATCTACTTTTTACAATTTATAACACTGACAAGAATGCAGTGTAGGGGAAATGCTCATAATTTTGTCCAGTTTCTTATTTTGGACACTTTGAGGATAACATTGGACACTAAAAATAAATTGATTAAAATTATGGATTTTTATTCCAATATTTGATGAATTATGAATTCTATCTAAATATTTGTTGTTTTTGGAAGATTTTAACACTAAATACGTTAAAATTTGAATATGATTTGAGTTGAAATTGCTTTGTTGAAAATTCAGTGTGAGCAATTGCTTACGAGAAATATGACAGAACTTCGTGGCTTACTTCAGTCTTATTTAGTTTTGGTGAAGTACTAAGAAAGTTTGTTCGCTGTTTTTGAGTGATATTATTGAATATTCATTGAATATTGTGTTGATTCATGTTACTGATGATTTGTACATTTGACCTGAAGTGAGATTTGCCTTGTGTTTGGACAGGTGTTTTTCTCACGAAATTTCGTGAAGTTTTAGCTTTTGTGATGACTAGGTTGGACAAATGCCTGGAGAAACAAAGAAGCATCATCTCTACGAAAGAGATGTAGCGAGAAATGCTTTGAAAGGCTCCCGGAAAGGTCAGGGAATGAGCGAATCCGCACATACTTGGAGTATCGAAGTCAACTCACTTTAATGAATGATATGGAAAGTTTCCGGGCTTCTGTGATATTCTACGTTTCCCTTACATGAACAGAAAGAGGACTTGGTAAGATTGGTTCATCAAATGAAGAACAATGGGCATCCTATTGAGGCGGATTAGCTGTCCAAATTTACAGACAAGTTGTAAAAATTAATAACCAAGTTGTCCAAAATAAGAGCCAAGGTCACCTCTACATATCAATTCATTTTTAAACTTATTCAAACTAATTTTAATAAAAATAAGACGATAAATAGCTTGCTAAGTTTCTAAACAACCCTTCTGAAAAGAGAGTAACGAGAAATGTCAATTAGTATAGAAAATATCGCACTTCAAACTTGGAACTTCGATGCTTATAAGCAGACTGTCCAAAATTATGAGCACTTCCCCTATTAGTTCAGATTTAATTTTTAAACCCAATTTTCCGTGAGATACCTGATGAAATTCGTGACGATCCGAGGTACAGAGTACATAGTTGCAATTACATCTATTTTTTATTAATTTATTGTAAAAATTTAAAACTCAAATGCACGGATATAGTTAAATGGATCACTAATATACCGATTAGCATACACAAAAATACATCATAGTATTTGGAGGCTCATATTTCCAACTAAAGATCGAGCATGTCTCTTAACATTCCGATCCGTGGTACTCTTCCCTTATCTATTGATTTAAAAATTCTAAATTAAATACTTTTTATATTTGATTTTTTTTCCAAAATCATTATTTTTAGTTAATTAATAGGTTTTAATGAAGATTTTAATTTTGATTAAGATAATAGTTTATCAAGAAATTGGATTGATAGAACCTGATTTTTCTTCTCGTAAACACCTGGTGAGATATCAAAAAAGTTAACTTAAAATTGCTTTAAAAAATTTTTAATAACAAAAAATCCTAGAGGTAAAAGGAAATTTTCTGCATTTTGGAAAATCATTCCATAGATTATCCGCCGTATAATTTATTTCTTTTACGATTTTGACCATCCGGAATTTCGGGATTTCGGTTTTTCGTAAATTTGGCTCATTTGAGATTTCCACCTATTTGGATCTTCGATTTTTCCGGAATTTTGGCTTTCGGGATTTCTGCTTTTCGGAATTTTGACCCAAAGAGGATTTCGATCCATTCGTAATTTTGGCTCTCGGTATTTCAGCACATTCCGGATTTTGGCGTTCAGAACTTTGGCCAGCACCAGCATGATTCAAATTATTATTATTATTAATCGTATCGGAATACTTGTTACAATGTAATCATATTATAATGCTGTTGTATTCCGTGATGGAAGAATCTTCTAAGTCCATGTGTAGACCGACCAGGAGCGCCTTCTCCGTGATGTGAATGATTCTTCTATTCTTCTATGTTTTTGGGCAGAGGCGGTACACTTTTATTACGTGATATCACAGAAAAAATGTATTTTTCTAAACATTCAGTTGTTTGCACCGGACGGGATTCGAACTCACAACTTTGAGAGTCGAGTCAGAGATCTCATCCATCCAAGACTCAACGGTCTTGCCTATTACGCCACTGAGATCACCATTATTCAAATTAAAATCTTCAGTAACAAAATTTAATAAATTGTCTTAATCTATTAAGTAAATTTCATTTAAACCGTTATTTAAAAGAAAGCAAAAGTTTAATAAAAAATATATTTCTTAAAAGCTTTTCGTTTACATTTCGATTAAGCAATTGATGCCGAATATAGAAACAAAAATTTTTATTTATAAAAATAAAAATTGTATTTCAAAAATAATTTTCAAAATATATAAAGTATTTTTAAATATTTCTAACTCTCATTTGTAATTGTCCTATCGAATTATTTAACCACCATTTTAAATACTGGTAAATTCTCCATTTAAAAACATAAATAAATTCAGGCATTCTATCATTTAGTTCAAATACATATAGTGGACTAATGAAATTCAAGGAATGTTTTATTTTTTTTGTGAAACTTTAAAAAGAACTCCGATGTAGTGGGTTTTTGAGAAACTGCCCTGTCCTCCCCTAAGTCTCTTTCACGATTTTGGGCAAAAGTGAAATTAAAATAGGGGATTATTTAAATTTTCTCGCAAATGCTCAAGATTTATTTAAATTAAGGACCACTATCAAATCTTCTTCAAGCACATGTTTGTCTCTCCTCAACATTTCTGCTGTTTAAATAGACTTTGGAACCATAAATGAAAGCTTTGTGGAAAAAGCTCTTCGTTTTTTCTACAACAACCAAGATGAAGCACCCAATGTCTCTCCTCTCTCTCACAAATTTTGTCATTTAACACACAGCAAGAGCCGGCACTTTTCTCATTTTCATCCATATTTTATTTGCATATTTATTCTTGCTTGGTTAATTAATTCTATACTTCCAGCATCAGCAATTTGCTCAAGAAAAGAACATGTGTCTGCGCGTGTTTTCTCAAAGCGCTTCGCATTCATCGAGGGAACTCTTAAACATACTCATCTGTATAATTTTTTTTTGCATAAACTTGAGGTTAAAAAGGTGACTTTACTTATATGTTTCTCAAGTAGACGGTCAACGAGCTTATTTTTTCTTCAATTTTACAATTTATCGCTTCAATTTTTTTTAAGTATCTCCTACATATTCTAATCCTGTTAAAGCAATATCAATAGTTCTTCATTAATCAAAATTGATTTGGCACAATGCTACTTTAATGGCATTTTCATTCCATATCCGTCTGCTGGATATTACAAATTCAAATGGATTTTTCTATGCTATAATTCTTTTTAAATGATCTTTTCTAGTAATCTCTCAACAATTGTGGAGACAATTGCAAAAAAAAAGACTTTTGAAAGACAAAATCAATTCAATTATTTGTTATTAAGCTCTTCGGACAACATTATTTACATATTTGTCTAATAAGTGCAAGGAAATAAGTAATTGCACTTTAATCAATATTTTAAAATACTGGCAATAAAACATTGTACAATGCTTAGCTTGATGTGACACGTGACATTGATAACTATTTATTAATGATGGATAGATCTTTTATGGAAACACATCATAAAACCATGCGTATATGGGATTTTAATATCTGTAATGATGTCAAGATTGGGGTAAAATTGTATTCTAAAGAAATAGAACTTGTTTCTGTAATAACCTCATCGTGGACTTTTCCGTAAACGATCACGTGTAATCTTTGGTTTAGGATTTCCTACATAAATTCTGACGACTCGGCAAATTATAGGTATTTATTCTAAGAATCTAGAACATGGAAAATCACCTGAAATACTAAATTGTAGATCAATTAGATTTCGTGCATATAGAGAACAATATCAAAGGAATTAAATGGGATTTTACTATCCACCTTGACTTAGCTACAAGAAGACAATATAATTTTTTTATCGATCAATTGTTGTATTCATATTAAAGCTAAATCACGTTGAATTTTCATTAAGGAGAGAATGAAGAGATTAGACATGGTTATTCGTTGAATATTTGAGTTTATTTTAAAATACACCAATGATATGGTGAGCATTTGAAGGTGATTCCATTAATAAACTTGCCGAGAGAAAGTAATAAAAGAGATATGGGAGATTATATGGAAATTTTCAATATCACATGAATCGGGTATTTATTTAACATATTTAACCTTGTCTTTAGTCAAAATTGAAATGTACTAAATATTGAACATCTAAAAATAGAGAAATATTTTGCTAAAATGACTAAAATTTCTGGCAGCATTGGCAAGAAATTATACTAAACTGAAAAATTTGCAAGTTTGTAATATGTAGCATTCAGAGCATTCATCAACAACATACAAATTGATTTTTAGTAATTTTTTTACAGACTTAGAATGGAATCATCACTTATGGACGTTACACACTTAAAGAAAGCTTGCAAAAATCTTAAGTTCTTACCTAAAACAGATTTCGAAAAATCACAAAATGTACGATAACAAATTTTATGATTTTTTGATATAAGGTTTTTGGTAAGAACTTAAGATATTTTCATGCTATCCATAAGTGTATAACGTTCATAAGTCATGACTCCATCCTATTTGATATCAACGCAAATATATTATAATTTTTTCCATGTAAAAAAATAATTTAAGAATGCTTATTAAATGTTTATGAGTAAATAGGGCTACGTTGAGCTCTGGGGTAACATTGATATACGAGTTTACTCACTGAAAAATCGGTAAAAAAAAACCTTTAGACGAAATATGTTCTCTAGGGTAAAGAAGAGATAATTTGGAATCATGTCTAATTTTGAACTTTGAGATTTTGTAAGAGTTTAAGATGGCAAAAAGACAAAACAACGAACAAGTATTAACGAATATAAAGCCATATACTTCTTCGTGCCCTCCTTTTTCTCTTTGGTCATCTGAAACACTTAGAATATCTCAAAATTCAAAAATAGACGTTTTTATTTTCATTTATTGGTTTTATTGATAAATCTGCAAATTTGCAAAGTATTTTTTTAATTAAATTTAACTAAAAATTTCACAGTAAAGCGTCTTTTCAAAATACTCGAACCTTTGACTGTGTCCTCGAAATTGTTTTAGTTGAAACTTTTTAATATTTCTTTACATACGTTATATATTTTGTTTATCGATTTATAAGCATCTAAAATAACTTCATAAACCATTTCAAAGCCAGTCAAATGTAATTTTAAGATTAGGATATTTAATTTTGGATAAAAAAAAATAGCTTACAAATTTATTACCGGTTCATATCCGGCACAAATTTGTTTGGAAATCAAATACCTTTTTAATGATTCCAATCTTGTCCTAATTGGATTAATAAATTCATTCAGAACATTTTTAACCTTTAACCTTGAAAAAGCATTTTAAAAAATATAATTATTTATGTAAACGAAATATTCACATGGGCAATTTTTAATTGATTTTCAAAAAAAAAATTAGTACAGTTTTTCAGAAGCCCAAAACCGATACCGACCAAATTTCCAAAACCCACACTAGTAAAAATAAAAGGGTCAAGTTGAACTATTTCAGAAAAAATGGATCTTTTGATCCTTTGAAAGATTCACTTCAAATTCTTGAAATTTTGTAAGCACATTTATCACGATTAATTATGTTTTATCTTAAACTTATTACTCATATCATATTTCTCTCATGCGATCGAACACCAAAGACGACATTTTCATTGTTTTTATTCGTTTATTCCGGAATTACATAGGTGTCAATATAGTGACACTTTCAGTTTTACAAGTTTTACAAAATCCGGAATGGTTAAACTCTTGATATAGGAACGAAATTATACGGAAGATAATATGTAGAATAATTTCGCAGAGCACAGAAAATTTCCCTTTGCACCTAACAAAGGCGATGCAATGATGGGAGTACCAATGACACCTTTAAGAATTAGCGATCTTAGCTTTCGAGATTTCGGCTCTCGGGATTTTAGTATACGGAATTTTATTTTTCGTGTTCTTAGCACATTCGAGATTTTGGATATTCAGGATTTCGATCCGGAATGATGGCTTTTGGGATTATGCTGATCTTAATGTTGGCTATTTCAGGATTTTGGCGTTCGGGATTCGGGATTCCGATTTTCGGGATTTAGGCTTTCGGGATCTTAATTGAAACATTTCTTTTGCTTGCATTAGCAATATGAAAAGTTATCGGATCAGAGATACTACAGCATGAAGAATCTTTTTGGTACTAAATTGACGACTATCTTTTTTCACGAGTTTATCCATTCATTTTCAGAAGTGTTATGGACCTTTTCTGGGTCTCATTTGTACTATGAAGCATGAAACCATCTAAACCCTACAAAACATCATGTTTTTTCTGGTACTGAACATGATTTAAATTGAAGTTAAAGAACGATTTATATGAGATAGGTCACTCAATTACCTCAAGTGGCATTCTCTAATTGTCTGGCATCATAATAAATTTCCGGAAAGGGGAAAGTCTCCTCTATGTTTTGATGGAAATTTATATAATTTATTACTAAAAGTAGGAAATAATCTGAACCCAATTTTTTTCTAGATTTGAAAAAAATTCAGGATCTTACCCCATTGTGTAAACTACCGGTTGGATTCTTAGGTTAGAAGGATTGATAGGAAATGGGCTCTGTTAAGCAACTAGCCGCCACATCTTCTAGTACCCAGCCAGATTTCCCCGAGAGACCCAAGTCCACACATCCTTCTTCTCTGACGTTCTAGACCGGACTGACTCTATCGGCTCTCCATCTTATAGGTACAGTGACAAAGAACCTGAAGGCAATGACATCGCAACGGCTTAGAAGCGGACCAGGAACGGATTTGAATAGTAACGTTTATAACTGCCAGGATTTTTGCAAAGTATACAATTCATTGGAAATAATAGGTTTACAATTGTCAAAGGCGAACTTTGAGATATACTTTTAGACTTAATGTTATCACGGAGTTTAGAGCTTTATAAATTAACATTATACTTATAAAAACATTCATACTTAACAGACAAAACGCAATGATGTCATGGAAAATGATAAGTAAATTGTAGGCTCTATTTCCGCAAACGTCATTCCATACATCGTTCTTTAAACAGAAGTATCAGAGAATGATAAAGTTTTGATAAGCGATCTCCTCATTCACAAAAAATATTGTATTTTAGTATTTATTCAATTGATTTACACGTTTATTTACTCGCTTTTCCACATAGATCATTTTCAGCTCAATCGTCTCTCAGTCTCGTTTCTTACTTTAGTACGTGAAGATCAAAGAAACTTAAAATATGGATCATTTGGATAAAAGACATTTTTCTGTGATAGACTACACCTGCTTTGTGATAGTGCTTCTGTTCTCAGCAATAATTGGATTTTATCATGGAGCCAGGTCCAAGAAGAGCCCTAGCAGTAAGGAAGACTACCTCCTCGGAGGCAGAAGCATGAGTGTTGTACCAGTTATATGCTCCCTTGTGGCAACTTCAGCATCCGGAATGACTATTGTTGGCCTATCCGCTGAGGCCTATGCTTACGGTATCCATTCTTGGATGCTATGTGTATCTCTTTTGGTGGGAAACTTTGCCTTTATTCAGGTGTTTTTTCCTGTGCTACGTGAACTCAAAGTAGCCTCAAGTTTTGAGTATCTCGAAATGAGATTCAACCGGAGTGTTAGAATATTTGCAAGTGGAATTTACACCTTGGCAGTATTGATCCAAGTCCCTGTGACTGTTTATATTCCAGCCTTGGTTTTCCAAAATGTTACTGGTATTCATGTTTATGCGACTGTTACTGCACTTTCCATCTTATGTGCCTCTTATACGGCCATCGGGGGCTTTCGGGCTGTGGTCTGGACAGATGTCTTCCAGTTGACCCTTATGGCCCTGTCCTGTTGCATTATTGCGACTGTGGGAGTTACTGCGGTTGGGGGAATTGAGAACGTTTGGAATGCAGCAGAACGAGGTGGAAGATTGAACTGGATCAAGTAAGTTATTTTGTGAAAATTATGGATAACAGATGCTATCTTTATAATTCTTTTTTCTACAAGAATGCAGTAATAAAATCCTAATTAATTCGAATTCTTTAGAATTCTTTAGCTCTACCTTAAATCGAAATAGTATAGAGCCACTTTTCTATGGCGATGTATTTCCCTTATTAAACATTCAAGATAAAGATAACCCAATAAAACCTTTTCAAAAAGGTTCTAATTTTTTTTAAATCAACCTGATGTTCTTTTCTAGTTTAACTAACGTAAGCAGTAGGACCACTATTTGGACTTACTTCAATGGAGCAATCATTGCCATCTACCAATTTGGATTGAACCAAGCGAATGTCCAGAGATATCTATCACTATCAACCATGAAAGAAGTTAAAGCTGCGTCCTGGATAGTGACTGTACTATTTGGAGCTTTCATATGCCTGTCTCAACTTATGGGTGCAATAATGTACACATCGTACGAAACATGTGATCCCTTGAGAAGAGGTTTCATTACCGCAATGGATCAAATCCTTCCGTACTTTGTTCGAGATAAAGCTTCTTTCTTAACTGGCTTCAATGGGATATTCATAGCAGGCATCTTTGCAGCTGGCCTGTCCACAACATCCTCTTTCTTAAATGCTCTGGGTGGAAGTATCTATGAGGATTTCTTAAGCTACCGCTTAGTGAGCATTTCGGAGAGTACAGCCAAAAACATAATGAGAGCCATCGTATTAATTCTCGGTGTAATTCAAGTGCCAATGGTGTTTGCAATTGAGAAAATGGGAATGTTATTTCAGATACAGATGCAAGTAATGTCAGTAGCTACTTGTACTCTGTTTGGATTCTTCACTGTCGGAATTCTCTGCCCAAAAATCAATGGAAAGGTAAGAAATTGAGGGAACAATTTGAGCAAAGCAATTGAATGTTTTGTTTTTGCAGGGTGCTAAGGCGGGAGCTTGTGCAGGTGGAATAGTTATTGCTATTCTAATTGTCGGTGGAATGTCTAACAAGACAGAACCACCCCTACCTCTAAGGACAGATGGATGTGGATCCCAATTTAATTCAACTGAATTAACATCTGCGAATGTCCTGAATAATTCTCAAGATACTGAAAGTGAGGATGTCTTTTGGCTATTTAAAATTCCTTTTGTGTACTACTCCCTAATAGGTTTAGTAATCAATCTTCTAACAAGTTATATTGTAAGTTTATTAACTGGAGGTAACACTGTTGAAGATCAGGGACTTTTAGCCCCATTTTTGAGAGATAAAACAATTAAAACCAATGAGGAACTTGAGCTTCAGCAAAAGAAATTGTTGTTAATAGAAAAGAGTTAATAAACGTTGAAATTAATTAAATCAATTTAAATTAATTAAAACAAAATACCAAAATAGGATAAAGGCCTTCTATAGATTTTTTTCAGTTGTTTGAATTAATAAAATTTGTTTTTATAATGAAGTATTTGAATTTTATAAATTATTTTAAAATAAATGATTGCACAACTATGATCCCTTACAACATTTTCCTTAATTATGTACTAAAATTTTACTAAACGAAAAGTCGTCCAATCTAACAAACTTTCAAAATTTAACAAGATCATAATCATTAGCAATACTTAAAAATACACATTATCAATTATATTTAACCTATTTATTTAACTTAAGGGGTTATGTGGGTCAACAGGACTAAAAAAAAATATTAGATGAGATCATATATTCTGTCAGTAGAAGAGGTAAAAAGTTTGGAGTGGTATATCTCAGCTCCTGATGAACATAATTGGATGAGTGAACTATTGTTGGAAAGCTTGGTTCATTAGCTTTCAGAATCTGGTATATGTAATTGGCTATGGGTAAATCATGGTCATCCAGAACCATTTATGTCGAAGAAGACACTTTTTGCAACGTCTTTTTTGGCCATCTACTTCTGGGACCAGGAGTGACCCACTTTTCTCGCACTTAGACTGTTCGTTAGAGGAACTCAAAAGGTATAATTTGTGGAAGAAACTTTTTTTTTTGGACGTCTTACTTTTTTTTATTCATTGACTTTTGCAAGAATTTTAACATTTTACACGCATAGAAAAAAATGACAGAAATCCTTCTATCTCATTTTCTGGACAAACTAATGAAGATATCGACTTGGAATGTTCTAAGTACTCCCCCATAAGTTGATCCAAGGAATCCAAATATCATATCAATTTCATCCCCACGTCTCTCCTTCCCCTCCAGAAACCACTCTTTTAGGATTTTTGTAATTTTTTCCTTGCGTATAAAATGTTAAAATTCTTGCAAAAGTCGATGAATAAAAAAAAGTAAGATGTCAAAAAAAAAGTTTCTTCTGCAAATTATACCCTTTGAGTTCCTCTAACGAACAGTCCAAGTGCGAGAATTGTGGGTCACTCCTGGTCCCAGCAGCAGATGGTCAAAAATGACGCTGCAAAAAGTGTCTTCTTCGACATAAATGGTTCTGGATGACCATGATTTACCCATAGCCAATTACATATACCAGATTCTGAAAGCTAATGAACCAAGCTTTCCAACAATAGTTTACTCATCCAATTATGTTCATCAGGAGCTGAGATATACCACTCCAAACTTTTTACCTCTTCTACTGACAGAATATATGATCTCATCTAATATAATATTTTCCCTAATTTTCCTTTCAGAATAATAAAAAAATATTTAATTGAAGCTCTTATGCATATGAAAGTACAACTTTTAATTTATATTTTCTGAAATTTTCATTTAAAAATTTTAAAAATTCAGTCATTAATTCCTGATTTTTGAAGATTTTTTTAAATATACTTTTCAGTGGATAAGATCTCTCGGAATTGGTTCATCACAAACCCAAAAACTAAATATTTTTTGTTAGCTGATTAGTTTAACTAGTCCTTTAACGAAGCATTTTATGTTTACTTGATCACAACTTATTCTACAGTACGAAACGTGGTGTAAAATACGATAAAAATGTTATTTTTTGTATGAAACTCTTCCAAAAATTCATATTTCATTTTTTTCAAAAATCTTTCGTTCAAGGACTTGTTTAACTTATTAGATAACTAGAAATATTTTGTTTCTGGATTTCAAATGAACCAATTCCAGAGGTTCATCAGAAAGCCAAAGAGGATTTTTCAGAGAGAATCGGGCATGGTGCTAACAACCCCACCCCGTAAGAGCAAGATTTTTACGAATACTCACAAAGAGCCTCCGATAGGACCGACTTTTCAATAGCGTCCCATGCTACTCTGGACCGGACTGACGGAGAGTCGCCAGGACTGGAGAACGTTAGTGCGAAAGGCCCTGTCCCTTATGGGGACGTTGCAACTAGATAGATAGATAGACGTTCCAGCTATCTAAGTAAATAATTCCGAGAAATCTTGTCCACCGAAAAGTGCGTTTTTTTTTCAAAAATGTCTCAGATAATCAAGTCCCAGAGGCTGAATTTTTGAAATTTTTAAATGAAAATTTCAGAAAATATAGTTTAAATGTGGCACTTTTATGTGCCTAAATGCTTGAATTAAACAATTCTTCTGTTATGTTGAAAAAAGTTAGAGAAAAATATGCTGTTTTTTGTCTAAACCAACGTAACCCGTAAGGATAAAACACAGGAGAAAATTATGAGTAACAAATGGATTTTAAATTCCGAAATTATTAAAGTGTAATTAAATCTTTATTATTCTAAAATTTGGTTTGATATTCTAAAATCCCGGAAAGCCAGAATTGAGAAAGTTAATATCCCGAAAAGGCTGTGATTCTGAAAGCCAAGATCCCAAATAGTCAAAAGCCTGCAACACAGAAAATTTTCCTTTGCCTCCAACAGCAAACACGGGTGCAATCGTGGGAGTAGTTATTACATTTTTATCAAATCCGGGTTTTGACTTACAGGATTATATACCCATGTCATGTCCATATAGAATTATATTAAATGAATTTATTTATGTGAATTACTGAAACGACCGTTTCATCATCTATAATTCAGAATTAACATAATTTGGCACTATTTTAAACTCTTCCAAATCGATCCAAAACCAAATCGATTTAAGGTTTTTTTTTTTAATTTTATTGTGATTAGAAAATAAATAAGACAATCTTGAGAACAAAATTCCAAATTTGTTAAAATTCCTTTCAAAAATCTATTCTTTATTATGTACTAGCGGAATTAGCTAGAAATAAAAATACATAGAAATTCCTCTAGGGGAAGGCTTTCAGGACTCGCACACACTCTGGCTTCGAATATTTCATACGTTTCCCATATTCCTTTAATGAATTTGACATAGCAATGGCAATATATTGTAATAGGTAGTTTTAAGTCACACATATCTTCTGAATAAATAGATCAGATTCCTTAAAGGATCTTGGGATCATATGGGAAAAATATGAAATGCTCAAAACCAGAATGTGCGAAACCTTAAGCTTTCCCATACACTTGTTTGGAAGTACAGGGGCACATTTCTGCACTTAAAAGAAAAAAGTGAAATTTTTAATATTAAAATGATTAAAATATTTTTAAAAAAAATTAAAAAAATACAATTTAAAAAATGGTCAATAATTAAGAGATGTTTATAAAAAAAATGAATGTTTCGTACTATATGCAAGGCTATGTTCTTTAAAATTACTCAGATTAGCGCTATGTAATTACGAAAGAGCGATATAGTATGTAGGGGAAAGCGCGCTACCTTCGGACGACTCAAGCTTCGGACAATTCAATTTTTTCTCTATGTCCCTTATAGATTTCACCACGGATTACTATATTCCTGGATAGTAGGTAGACATTTTTGTGTCTCCTGCGTGTTGTGAAAATTGCTCGAATTGCCTGTAATACGATTCAGAAAGCAATTAATACCAACAGTAATATCTTACTCATCATATTATTCCACTAGAGTGTACTCTTTCTAACACACGTGATATTCCATTTGAATTTTGAATACTATATACCTCTCTACCTACTATCCAAGATTTCTACCTATAAATTTCTACTTACTATCCAAGAATATAGTAATACGTGATTTCACTCATAGCCCTTTTCTGAAAATTTCAGGTATTGGACCAGCCATTAAAATATAATATTATAATGGGCCAAATTCATTTAAAACATATTGAAAAATATTAATTGTTCGTAGCATAAAACGTCCGAAGATAACGCGCTTTCCCCTAATGCATATTATTTATTTGCTTTTTTTTCATTTATAGTAACCATTGTAAGTAGTGAATTGTTTAGTAATAAATTAACATTGAATTGAAAATTAAATTCGATTTTAAAACCGGAAGAACTTTTTAGAAAAATATCACGTGCACAGGACATGAAGAAAGCAGTAGGGGAATTATGTATCAGGATGACAATGTCATATGACAAGTTTAAATTTTTTTAGGGGGTAAATTCGGAAGAACTAATCAATCCGTCTCATATCAGTTACTAAAAGCTTCATAGAACAGCTACGATAGAGCTACTTGCAATGGCTATTCAATGATCAATAGAGTTTAATGTTGTCCTACTCTCGAATTTACTACGAAAATTTGTCATATGACATTGTCATATTGTTACAGAGTTATTACCTCCATTCTGGTGACTTTTTCTCTCCCTAAAATAGTTCATTCCTTTATAGCTTAACTCTTGCAAGAATACGATATTATAAGAATTTTTAAAATTCAACTATAAACCAACTTTTAGACAATCAAGAACAACTTCAACAAGAATATTTCTTCTTACTCTGAAGCAGTTGTCTTTCGAAAATCCCGCACTAAATTCCTTATACAAACTCTACCAAATTCAAAATTAATGGTGCTAGAACTCATGCAGAAAAACGAGTCATTATCACAATTTTGAAGCCTAAGTTTGCCACTTCAGCTGCAAACTTCAAAAGTATTAAGAACCGTTTCAGAAGCTTTAAATGTAGTTTTGAACTTTATGTTGATGTTTCACCCCGAAGCGCCACTTTGGTAAATATAATAATGCATAGTATAGGGAAAATGAATTGCTAATAAAGAGTATCAGCAAATAATTGTAAGTTAATTTGCAGTAGAAGAGTGGAAACTTTCGACACTTCAAATGTATCGGGATATTGCAGAATATTGTGTACGAGATAATTAGATTCTCGTATTTATTTCATTTTCTACTCCTCATTCTACACCTCAATAAAGTTAAACATGCTTGAAGCCCATGGCACTTTTCTGGTACCCAACTTTGTTCCCAACACCTAATGATGATATGATGGAAAGTCCTAGAATCACAGAGACTCATCATCCCATTGCATGGCCCATTTAATGCTTGGTCTTGTTTTATGTGCGATGTCATGAAATTTGAGATTTATGCAATAAATTGGATTTCATTGAAATTCCTATCAACCCAAGCTAATTTAAAGGCAATTATTGAATTGCTTTCCCTTCAGCTGCCCTAGCATTTTAATGATTTAAGTGATTCTGTCCCAAATCACGGAAAAACCTCTCAAAATTCTTCGTTAAAAAATTACAACAAATCTGCTATTAAAATCCCCCATTAAATCCTTACGCAAACTTTTTAAAATTTCCTTTGATTAATTTCAATCCTGATTATCATCTCTTGAAAAATGTATCCTTTCCTTCCAAAGAAAATTTTCTAAAGCTCTCTCCTAACTTTTTGTTTAAGATTCTGTGGAAACTCCTTAAAGCTCAACGAAAACTTTTAAGGGGTGAATAGCGAAAAACTTTCTAGTAATTGAGTTGAAAGTACGAAAGGTGAAGATTTTTCTCTCTATTCTATTTTATTTATTAGATTTGTATTTCGATAGTTTCTGCAAAATCAAACTTTCCAGAGATTTTGGCAGCTCTCAAAATAGTGTGAAAGCCATGCTTTAGTTTGAGAAACTTGAAAAATTTCATTTAAAAACTTCAATGAAGTTCCATACATGTGAAAGTGGAAAATATGAATTTGATCTTGTCAGCATTCTTGACCCATTCAATCAGGCGCGATTTGGCATCAAACGCTGAGTTCGCCTATCAAAAAATTCTTCCCATTCATACATTTCATGAAGCTTCCACCAGGATATGGGGTACAAGAATAGGGAGACACACCAAAGATACGACAATAGCTGATGAAAGCGGCGATTTATGCTCTCTTCGTATATGAATCCTACGCGCTCAAGTGGAAGAAGTGAGGAAAAAAGTTGTTCAAGAAGGCAAATATTCAATTGAGTGTAAAAGTGGTCGCCTCCACTCGGCAAAGGTTTATTTTCCTTTAGCACGCTCAACCTAAAAATAAGTTGTACTGGACTGTTTTGTCATGGTCTATTTGTAGCACTGGATTTTGTAAAATCTTTTTCAAAATATCTATACACTGAAGAAAAAAGAGGCTACGATTAACTTTTTTCGTCATAACTTAACACTTTTCGGGTGTAAAAATATATCAACATTTTTTAATGTTAATTTTACATCTTTTGAGGGTAAAATCAACATGAAAAAGGGTAACTTTAACCCATAATATACCTAAAAAGGGTAATATTTACACCGATTTCGGATCAATACTGCAGGGTAAAATTAACATTTCCGGAATGTTATTTTAACTTTTTCGGATTTTTCTCAGTGTAGAGATTTTAATTTGTAAGCAAATGATGATTTTGATATTTTAATTAAAAAATTAATTATGTTGCCACAACATCGCAGAAAGAGACTTAAACTTAAGGGGAAGTGGGGCTACATTGACTTGATCAACATGGAAAACGCACTTTTTCGTATATTTCTTAAGGAATTCCTTTAAAAATATTTGCGAAAAAATAACGTTTTCAATGTAGCCCCACCTTCTCCTACTTTTTCTCAAAAGTGAAATTTCTTAATGCATTACTATTTTTTCTTAAGGATGGGGTTGTCATTCCCATGTCATGCTTAAGAGCAAGGAAGGAACGTCCACGCGTATTTAGAGCTCTTTGAGAACTAATTCGATGCTCTAGGACAGTTCTCGGGGACTGACTGATCCTTCCACCACGAGGCTAAAATAATTGAGTGTCAAAAAACACACGACACCTCAAACACAACGCAAGTCAAAATCGATACGATTAATAAAATAATAATGTCATGCCTCCTGGAATGAATCCTTTAATGCTTTATACATCGACATATCTTGAAAACGTTTTCCAGTGGTTCGCTACGAAAATAAAATCTCAGAAGTTAAGCTGTTATAATCTACCTGAGAGTGTCTTGGCTAAAATTAAAGCCTGAATGTCATTCTATTTTATTTTAATTCGTATAAAAATTGTAGTAAGATATTTTATAAAAAGGAATTCAAATTGAAAAATTGATGAGGTTTTTTATTGCGTCTAGTTTTAGGAATTTGACCCAAAATGCATTTAAAATAAAATAGAGATAAAATATAAATTAAGAACATTAAATTCATTTTTTTTTATTCAAGAAACGAGTAGGTTAGCCCCTTGCAGTTTTTCAAAAATAAAAATCTGCTCTAAGGCTTCCTCTAATTAAGAATTTGATCCAAAATGCGTTTAAAATAAATAGAGATAAAATATAAATTTTACAACACAAATTCGAAATATTTTTGATTTAAGAAAAAAACGAGTAGGTTAGACCCTTGCAGTTTTTTCAATAATGCATCCTGCTGTACTATGCTTTGTTCGGTCTCAGGAAATCTCCCCTAGTGGTTCACTCATGAAATAAACTTTTCCACTCTCTGTTGTAAATTCCCCGATTGTGTCCAGACTAAAAGGCGTCTTCTATACGGGGGGATTTCGAAATGCACCCCACTGTGCTATGCACCGGTCAGTCTCGGGAAATCTCTCCTAGTGGTTCGTTCCTGAGATAAATTTTGTCCACCCTCTGTTATAAATTACCCAAGTGTGCTCTAACTAAAATAGATAGTCTGGAAGACTTTCTATTTAATTTCGAAACGTTTCGAACGTCAATCACACAGTGTTTTACAATCAAAGAATTTGTTAAAGAGTGGTAAAGTTAATATTTATGCCTGGTGACGAACACTTTATAAGGAAGAGGAGATGGGGCACCTATCCTCTATATCAAAACCGTCCTAAATTAAGAAAATATGGTAAGTTTTTATTTTTCTATAAATCAGTTTTATTCACATAGGTAAGGGTCTATTAGTTCCCAGAAATTAGTTGAATATTACTTTTCAGCTGACAAATTTCATAACTACACAAGGATGTCTATTTAACAATTCGACCATATTCTAATGAAGATTAAACGATACATTGAAAACTTTGAAAATAGTTTAAGAGAAAATATCTCTTGAATAACAAAAAAAAAAGAATTTAAACTCGCTTGAAATGGCAAAATTTTCGAACATAAACAAATGGAGCTTTCGAAAAGGGAGATTTTAAGCGCCAAAAGATAGGCAAAAATGCACCGGTCTAAAACTCAGTGGGAGACTTTTGTGGAAAAATGGCGGTTTCGAGATAAAATCCCCCCTTTTAGATGCTCCCAAAGATAAAGTCTGGCAGACTATCTTTTTTATTTCGAAACGTTTCGAACTTCAGTCACTCAGAGCTAGAATTATACTTTAAAACATTTTAGATCTTGAATCCTCTTCTCGGGAATATTACCTTTCTCCTCTATATTAAAAAAAACCGCGGTAGAGAGTAGAGGAAAATTTTGCTACACTCTATCCTTCTATGTCCTTAAATTGAAATAAAATCAGGTGGCAAAATAATTTTATTATTCACTAAACAACAAATCCCTGCGACATATCAACAGATCAGAATATAAAACGAATAACTCGCGAATGGTAAACTTTACAGGAGAACGTTTTCATGCTCAGTATAAGATGAAACTGAAGAGCTTTCGGTTCCGATATGGACCTTCTAAGCAAGACCAAAAAAGTATTTTCCTGTTAGGATGAACGAACACTTTTCCACTGGCGAAAACCGGATACAATCCCTATCAATAAAATCAAGCCAGTTTCCAATGTTAGATTAAAAGTTTTTATTGAGAATTGTATATTTAAAGTTTTAAATTCTTAAATTCTTTAATATCAAGAGAAAACTATTTTTGTCAAAGATTTAAAAAAAAAAGGAGGAAGTGGGGCACTTTTGAAAGTGGAGCACCTTTGAAATTGGGATTTTTCACCTATGTTTAAGTGGAACTGAGCCATATAATAATGTAATTTAGTTTCTCAATCTGTTTGTGCAGCTTAATTATATCATGCAAAGGCTCAATTTTATTTAAAAATAGTTGAAAAATCTCAATTTCAAAGCTTCCCCACATTAAAAGGTGCCCCACTTCCCCCTAAAGAGTTTTATAAACTAAAAAATGATAAATATACCTCTTTCAACTCTGTTTGCACTTCATATTTTACAAATTCTCCTCTTCAAAAATATATTAAAATTCAGTCACTGTAGGGAAAGACTTTCAGGCTTCGCATATACTCTGGCTTGGAACACTTCATATTTTCCTATATTCCTTTAATGAATCTTAGGTATTTTTTCAGGAATTTGTCACTTAAGGTCTTCACTAATGAAGAGTGTGTGCAAAGCATGAAAGCCTTCCCCTACTTCCAAAAACTAGCCTTTAATAAATCAATAACAAGCTACTCAAATCAGTTCCTGAAAGGAACTACACTTTCTTAGATCAAGAGTGTATGTTTCCTGCTTGTACATCCTGCGGCAAAAATTCAATAATCAAACACAACTCCATTACTTTTGATAGCAATCTCTTAATTTTGACCTTCTCCATTTTCTACACTAAGGGCACATCTCAATTCAGGCTAATGGCCTGAGAGTTTCTGGACCAGAATATCCATCTGACCCCACTAGAATGTGTCATGAAGTCTGATATATTCAATTTTGATAGAATGACCCTCGAGATCTCAGGGGATCATAAACAATGGGTCTCCTTTCTGTCCTGCAGCACCAAATGCTCACAATAAGATACACGTATTATACTAAAATATTTAATTCTTCCGTCATTCGTCCTTTATTGTGCATCTCTTCATATGCGCGATTCCAAAGGAGATGGAAGTTCTGCTAAGAATGTCGCCTTACGTCCCCATGAGCATACACAATAGATTACATTTTGATACTGAGGAGTGTCATAAAAGACGTCTTAATTTCCCACAGAATCGCATATGACACACTCGGTGAATTTATTTGTCGTGTGGAACAACCATAAATTCTACGAGAAAATCACCCAAAAATTAATTTTATAGCGTGTTATTTCATCACACAATTTTCCTACCCACAATTCATGCTAAATTTCCTTTATCACCCAACATATAGGTGAGATTGGCATTTTCATCCTGCTCAAACTAACTGAAAAATTTTCGCTCAGACAGCTGTTAACACCTTTTGCTCCCCTGAACCGCCACTTGCGTCACATTTGCCACTCACAAAAGCAATATAATTCTCCAAATACGCTGAACAAGTCTCACCTTTGGAGCAAGAAGTGCCATGGGATTAAGAAAATCCTACTGGTCAAGTCTGAGGCATGATTCACATAGGTTACTCAACTGCTCTTGGACTTTGCAATATATGAAAAAAGATATGAATGAGAGTATTGTCATCATATGGAATAGTCTTATACCAACTGTTGACGATATTTCTTTTACTTTTAGCCAACTTGAGCACTCTTCTGCACCCACGTCTCAAGACCATAGCGTATTTATTAAATTTCAAAATATGAATGCTCTTGGACAATTTCTCCAACACCCTCTTCTCAAGAGTTAGAAAAACCCATAGCATTTACAACATTTCCCTTCACAAAGTCAGAGGTGTAATGCTGCGATTAAGGGAGATTAATTTAAATATTTAATTGCGAAAATTAAAGACGGTCTCATTTTGCATTCCCTCGCAATTATAATTTTATCCTGCAATCAACATGTTTTTTCTCAAAGAAATCGACTTAATTGCTATATTAGGTGAGATTCTTAACAATCTCACCTACTATAATCCTAACAAAATTTCATGTCCTCCGATCGCGCTCAAACTTGGCCAAAATGTGTTTCGCCACTTCCTGATCACGAATATATGGGGGGCTAAGTTACGTTCCCGGCCGGCCGGCCGGCCGGCCGTCCGGCCGCTCTTTGGAGCTTAATAGCTTCTAAACTAAAAAAGATATCGACTTGCGGTTTTCGGCAAAGGTTAAATATCGTATGAAAATTGCAACATGGTGCATTGACCCCCCACCCCCCACCCCTCCTTCCGCCATTTTGAAGACCCCCCTTTTTTTGTTTTCTCAATAGCTCCGGCCCTATGGCATCGAGCGGGCTCAAATTTTAGTATGTTATAGCTGGGCCTTAGAGCTTTCCATCAATACCAAACTTAAGGTCCCCCGACCCCCCTGACCCGAGCTATAAGGGTCCAAAAAAATTTTCTTAAAATGGCCATAACTCCGGTTCTAATTGTCAGAATTTAAAAAATGAGGGCTTTTTGGAAAGCTCTCGTGAAATGCCACTTTTCCTTCTAACATCGCAAGTTCATAAAACCACCGCTAGGGGCGCTTTTTTTAAAAAGAAAATTTTTAAATCTTAAAAGTTAAATAACTCAAAATTTCCTTATGCAATCGGGCTGAAATTTTAGTATGTTGTAGCCGTTGATTATACCTATCAAACAAAAAAAACCTTAAGTCGATCCATAACCCCTGACCCGAGCTATAAGGGGTCAAAGTTCGAACATTGACCGGCCTCTATCTCCGGTTCTAATTAACATAGCAACCTAAATTTTACCTTTTTGGTTTCGTCTCGATGAACACTTTCAGATGGAAGTTCAAAAAGTCACCATAGGTGGCGCTGTGATAGCGTCAAAATTCATCGAAATTCAAAGTCACTTTTCTCAAAAACGGCATTGTGCAAGTTAATGAAATTTTAGTATGTTGTAGTCCAGTCTAGGACGTTTCCAAAATGGTGCGTATGTGCGCTGTGGTTTCAATAGAACCGGAGATATGAGGGGTCAAAGTTCACAAAATTTAAAAAATCATATCTCCGGTTCTATGTGACCGATTTTGATGAATGAGGGCTTAAACGAAAGATCTCACCAAATACTACAACTTTCTAGAACATTTGAACTTCGTGGGACCAACACCAGGGGCGCCACAGTCGAAAAACCAATTTCAATATCACATAACCTCAATTATCTCGACTGTCGCTGAACCGATTTTGATGATTACTTCGACATAATTGTAGAGCACATTTGTCTCTACATTTCGTCCATACATCATTTTCCACTCAGACTAAGCTATCACTCAGATTTTGCCGTTTGAGTGTGAAAAAATTGATTTTTCCCATAATAACGCTTTGAAATCACTCAGATGCCAATTTGACTGCCTCTACTCCACCAAGACACTTAAAATAGGGTTTTGAATGGAAAGTCCCACAAAAGACAACAATTCTTTGATATAGTTGAAGTTCAACAAATGACTACTTGGGGAACTCTGGATGAAAAAACGAGTTAAGAAACAAAAAACCTCGATTATCTTGACTTCTGAGTAATCGATGAGATCATGTTCTATGGAAAAATTATAGAGAACATTCTGGTCTACATTTCATCCATATATCACTTTTCTGTCAGTTCATCCAAATCCTTGATATTTTGGTTTAAATACAAAATTTGTACAATTTCACGAATTTGATTCAAGATAACTGAATGGCGTCTCCCAACTTCAGCTCTAAATCGAATTTGCATGCACTCCGAGTTAGCTCACGTTAAGAATCTCACCTACATAAGCCGGTTAGGATTATCTGTCCCTTTTAAAAATTAAATACATCACTTTAAGAAAACAAAACAGCTTAAGCACTAGTTTTTCGGATGTAAGGTAAAGTGATATAATTAGGAATTAGTGTTACAAGTTGGACAATTCGCCGGTACAAGTTGTACATGGCTTTTTTCTTGATAAATACAGTACAAAATTTGTTTTTAAGCACAAGGTACCAAATTATAAAACTAAAGCATTAAAAATATACAAATAAAAATGAAGTACTAAATTTATCAAGACAAAAAGCCCTGTCCAAATTGTACCATTGTCCAACTTGTACCACTGTCCAACTTGTACCACTTTACCCTAAATAGAAAGGTTCAAAGAAAATTTTGGGTTTTCAAAACACGATATAAAATTATTCTTGCCACCTGTTTAATACAAATTAATTTACCACTAAACCTACCAAGACCGATCAAATTGACTGGTTTAAAAACTTTCTAAAATTAATACATATTTAAATGGTACAATGTCGCAATAAAACTTAAAGAATTTCTTAAAATATACATGTAATAAAATTTTCAGTGTTTAAATTTTAATTTTTCCTATATTTATAACAAATTTAAATTCCTCGTCTGAAAAGTGCTCCTTTTTCTCTTTATTTTTATAAAAGAACAGAGGAAGTGTACTAAACTTCGTACAGCTTAAAAATATCGGACACTTTGAGTTGGAGGGAGAAAGCCCGTCCTGACAAAGACTCTTCTAAGTCAACGGTACAGATCACTGTTCAGCTGGGGTGGTAACTCTGAGGGGTGCTATAATGGCGGCTAACCTCTAAGTTACGATATCGCTATAGTTCCGCTATATGAGGTTGTGAATGCTCGACGAGTTATTCCAAAAACACAATAGAATCAGCTCCTGAGTCGGTCTTCACCAGTGAAGCGAGGAAGACGCTTGATTCGTGGCCTTCTTGGAATGGGCAATGAGGACTCAGTACCGGATGGCTAGCGACAACCCCCTGGCAAGTTGCCTGAAATTTGAAGCCACTTTCTCATACTTCGATTTAAATTTGTATGGATTTTTTTTGCACTCGCGACCGTTACGCTAAATATTTAAGAATTGAGATTTTTTCCATATTATAAGATACCTTTCCGCATGGAGGGATAAATGAGTCGCTCATAGCAAAAACCCTGTATCTCACGCGCTACTGCAAAAAAACTCGCAAAATATTTAGGCAGCAAAAAGCGGCTATGAAAAATTAGGCAGTAAGAAACCATTTAACACGAATTTCTCAGACTGTAGCTGAGCTGGATTTTGAATCAAAAAGTGATTTCATGATTTTTGAACAAAAGACAATATTTTCATCATTTTTCTCTAATATACTAAATTTTTGTTTAATTTTTTTTTTCCTCGGAGCACTGTGTGCTGAGTTCGAGATCAATTTAGGAATTGATTTCAATTAGCTCCATATAAAAAGGCCAACTTGCCACGGGGTTGGCTGGTGATGAAGGGTGCTCCAGCATGTTCTGGTGTAGACCCGTAGCAATTCTTGCTACACTTAGAACAATAAATTGATAAAATTATAAAACTATTGTCTTCAAATATTTATAGAATACAATCGTTCTTTTAAATATGCATAAAATTGCTTTGTTGTAATTTCAGCGTGGAGAAGATTTTTCGAAAAATGTGACAGGTCACTAATATTATAAAATTGTTAAATCGTTAATTGTGAATTTTTAGTAACTTTAGTTCTTCAATTACTCGGGAAAAGTAGCCCGACAGATGTAGAAATACTTTTGGTGCTCTTTTATCACTTCGAGGAAAATTCCGTAATGTGTTAGCACGAAGTTCCACAACGCGTCGATTTTGATAATATTTTCCTTGATTTTCTTCCCTGATTTGAATTTCAGATGACAAATTATTTTCTCAAATAGGTACACTATTTTAATAAAAGGTGCTTATAGTGAGTCAATGAATATAAATTCAGGAAACCATTAAAATGTGTGTTAGATGGCGTTTTACTGCACACATTTATATTTTTCCCAATTTCCATTAGAAATATGCAAGAAGTCGTATAACAAACTAGCCCCACCTCCCCCTACTGTAAGAAATAAATTCCAAAATATTAAGATTCCATCTCCAGTGTTTCTCGTAGGTACATCGCTCGAATGGGTTAAAGACTTGCTTTATTTGTGTTTACAGTGATTGGTTCTTAATTTTCTTTTAGATCCAGAATGAAATTTCCCAGGTAGATTCCATTTTTCGTGTACAAAAAATACACATTTTGTCAGCGGCTTACCAGTGAAGTTATGTTTCCAATATCGGACACTTGTTTTGTTTCTCAAAATTCCATAAATATTGATTTTTTTCAATTTCCAGAGATTTTATAACGCCAAAGAAACAAAGAAAAGCATCTCTTTTCTACGAACGAAATGCTGTAGAAAAGTCTTGGAAGAGTTCCAAAGTGTCCGAAATTTCACACAGGTGTCCGAACTTTCACCTAAAGGAATGTCTGTTATTGTATTATTTTAAAAGAAACAGAAAACGATAAACTACTCGACTAGATTTAACACAACGCACCTGATTTCTAGTTTGTATTGAAATTACGACGCTTCAAATTCTGTATTAATACTTAAACTCCACCTGTCCGAAGTTTGACACAGTACTCATAAATTGACTTCAAAAATTATGTATACTTTCAGGAACGAGGGTATCTATCTTTTAAACGAAAAAATGCAGTAGAGATGAGTTGGGCAGTTTTACGAAGTTTTAGATATATTTTTAAGACTCATTTACTCATATCTTCAAATTAAGTCTAGCTAGTTTGTCTTGAGGATTGTAATTATACCAATATTTTATATTTTCGAGACACCCTCGTCAAAACTTCTCGATTCTATAAATATTTATTCGAGATTTCCCTAAAAATATTAATTTTAATGGTTTTTTAAAGTTATTCCGCACAAGATATAATTAATATTGAATCCAATAAAATATTTAATTAAAAAAAAAACAAGAAAAACAATTGATTAAGACAGGATGATAAACTTATAAGTAAATAAGTCCTTTAAAAAAATGAAGAAAGCGCGCTACCTTCAGACAACTAAAGCTTTGAACAACTTTTTTTTTCATTATGTTTTCAATGAATATGATCCATTATAATATTATATTATACACAGAAAAAAATTTCATAAAATTGTTCGTAAATGTTTGTAAATTCCTACGGGGCACTAACGAAATGCTCGTAAATTTTATAACCCACTAACAAGTTCGTAAAAGTTTGTATTTTTTCGCAAACCTTTTTTGTAAATTGATCACATCACGAACATATTTTGATCTTTTCTCAAACATTTGTTCGTACATTTTGGTTTTTCTGACAAACAAAAATAAATAAAATAAAAAAAATAACAAAATTTTACGAACGGTACGGTCAAATTGATCGATTTAAAATTAAAATATATTTAAATGGTAGGGGAAACCGGGGTAGAATTAGCCACCAAATGAAATTTTTCATTGCGTATAATTTGTACAAGAATTGTTTGTATGAGTATAATAAATACTTCAATGAATAGGAAGGGAAGTATATATTTAGAATAAAGAGTGGTTTCCTCAATATTTCTTTGCAGGCAAACTATAAGATACCACTATCTAATACTATACGTGGCTAATTCTGCCCCGGTCTCCCCTGCAATGTCACAATCAAACTTTATGAATTTCAGTGTTTGAATTTTAATTTTTTGCTCTTTTCTGAGACAAATTTTTGAGTATCCTGCCCTACCAAGGTCTGTCATTTGACCGAAAAACGATCAAAAACGGTAGGTAGGTTTAGTGTTAATAAATAGAGTCCAATGCCTTAAATAACCTGGAAAAAGCCAGTTGTCCGAAGCTTCACGCTTCAGTCATCCGAAGCTAGCGCTCATTGCCCTGCTATAACTTTTACAAAATTCTTTTTTAAAAATAATTATTAATTTCAATTGACACATAAATCTAACATACCCAAAGCTAACAAGGATGCACTTTAAAATTTAAATAATTCTTTCTACATTCTATACGTTTGGTAAATTATACAAAAATCCTTCTATCCTTGAATGAGGTGGAACATAACAAATATCCAGCAATTTTTATGTATTGAATGTTTGGTGAGGAGAAAACTTTGAAGAACATTCTTGAGATCAGAAACTCGGTGCCAAAGATGATAAATTCTTGACTAAAAATGCCACCACAGGTGATATAGAATGAATTCATCCCTTATTTATGAGTTTCTGTGACAATTTCAACAAAGCTCTACCGAAAGGAAGGATCTTGAAAGAGGAAGAAAATTCATCAATGTGACTACCCAAGAAAATCATATCCATTCAACATGCTTCTTTCACCCTCGAGAATATGTTTTATTTTACAAATTGCTGTATTTCCCAAACAGCCGCAGAAACAACTTTATCACCCTAATTCAAATGCGGTCGCTGAGGGAAGATGGGTTGTGATTGAGATCCTATGTCAGAAAGCGTCTCATCCCATTCAATGCTCCCCAAAATCAACTCCCACGTACGAGTTTTCTCCGTAGAAAACTCATTCTGAGAATTACCATGTTGTGAAAATGACGAAGATCTTAATAAAAAGCATTTCGATGTCCTATTTGTTTGCATAAATGTACATATTACATGTGTTCAAAATTGGAGATATTATTTACCAACCTCTTCAAATATATACGAATGTTTTGTATCTCATTGAGTTGTTCCTTTTCCCTTTAGTGGTTTGCCATGATAAACTATTGACTTTGGTGTAATCGTGTGATACTATTATTTAATTTACAAGATCTAATAGTTAATATTGACATTGAATGTTTGCAGTTACACATTTCAATTGACTTTGCAAACTTTCTCCGTACAAATTCTCTTGGTGAAAAATATTTCTTGGTTTTTCACAACTTTGTGAAGGTCTTCCTTGAACTTCAGTGTTCCAAAATAAACCCAAAATATTGACACTCAATCTCCATACATCATATTTTTGACGATATATTGCAAACCCTGTCGAAAAGGGTTTACGATGAGCCGAAAAATCTCTACAAATAGACGAGTTAAAAGTTGGCAACTGCTGTACATAAAGGGACTTTCAAGTGGGATCAAATTGAAGAGGATTCTTTAAGCATATTCTGAAATTCTACACATTAAAGGGGAGGAATTTTGTTCGGAAAATTCCTTACATTTAGGAGTGAAATCCACTTTCACCAGAGTCGAGTTAATATTGTGATTATGGGACTTTTTAATATGGTACTCGTTTTATTTTGCTCAACTGAATCATAAAACCCTTAAAACTGTTAATTATTTCAATCCTTAGACAGTTTTATCCTTAATTATTTTTCACACATTCCGCGAACTTTTTCCTACCCCAATAAAAATTATTTGAAATATATTTTTTTATGGTTCAAAACCTGCCGAGTGTGAAAAAGAAAAATTATATTAATTGTACATTTTTCAAAGACTTCATTTTTGGAATATTAAAATAATTATTTAGTAATAGCAAATAAACTACAAGTCGTTATGAAACCATTTCTTTTACGCAATTTTACTGCTCTTTATAATGATATATTTGCGCGATGAATATCGTAAACCTAAATCGCAATTTCTGTTCATAATTTATTAAATTTTACGCGTTCTGCAGAAAACTTATATACCTCATTAACTTTTGTTACTACAGTACAAGAAATATATTTTTTTAATGAGAAATAATAATAATGTATTTATATTTTATAAAAAATTAATTTTACTCACAGTGTATAATACATTTCTTTTTGATACATATAATCAGTGTTGACATGAGCAGCAGATACAAAGTCGATATTTAAGGCCGCTTAGTACCGTAATTGGTTGCTGAACTAGGCTGATTAAAGAACAAAGCAGGCAAACGAACGAACAGTGATTATTTTTTTTCAAAAGCTATGCGAACTGAAATCACCCCAACCTGCTTCATATGGATTTCAGGCCTGAAGTTTATACGGGCTTCAAATTTAAGGCTTAGCAATTTGACTTTATTTCCCTAAATTCTTATCAATCAAGATTTTTTGGAAAATTTCAACTTTGGATATGAAGAGTAAATTTTGCATAAGATTCTGGAAAATCAATGAAATTGCCTGTTACTCAGAAATTTGAAACCTTCTGAAACTGGGCTAAACCTCTAGTCTGAAGAATGCCTTAGCCATATGGCTTAAGTTGTATAATTTTGTGTTAAGAAAGAATTACCTAAAATTGGCTTTTAATAAGGACTTCGAAACATTCGGGAAGTAGGCTCAACCTCCAGTATGAAACCCGTATTACTTAGTTGCTGAATATTGGGTAGACGTAAATAAGAAAACATTCAAAAAGTAAGCCAATTTAAACGTAAAACCGTAACGACTGTAGATCCTAAAGCCCTAAGATTTCATAATACCTAAAAAGGTTTAAGACCTATACAATGGTTAGGTCTTGGAAGCTTAAAGGCCTAAGGCATCGTTAAGAAATAGTAAGTCCTAAGAGACCATAAAGCCTAATCAGCTGTAAAGTCGTAAGGATCCGTAATGCTTAAGTAGTTTTAGTTTTAAGACTTAAAAAGTGATAAGGCATGGGAAGATTAAAGGCCTAAAACGTCGTAAAAACCAAAAAGTAGTAAGTCCTAAGAATTCATGAAGCCTAAGAAGCCGTAAAGTCTGAATCCATAACGCCTCAAATGTTTTAAAACCTAAAAAATGGTGAAATCTGGGAAGCTTAAAAGTTTAACGGTGCTATCACGCTGCTATCACTCTAGGATTGAATTGAATTGAATTTGAATTTTATTCATGCCCAAAAATACAGATTACTTACATAGGACTATATCATAAATGTTGTCTCAATATAAATTGAGTTTGTATCTAGTTCGGAAAAATAGTAGCGGATAAGAAATCGAGAAAAATAAGTTTCAAGTGTTTTAGATTATTATTAATTAACATTTTAAGATTAGTGATATTCAAATGATCGTTTAAGTGAAGTCTTGCTTGAAATTTATTGTAAAGTGATACTGCAGAAAATGTTACTGAGTTTAATCCATATTTTGTTGTAACTAATTTGGAAATGGCTATCATGTTACATTTTCTAGTGTTTTTAAGATTAGGTTCTATTTTTAAATTTTGACTGGAGTGAATAATTTTATTATGGATCTTGAAGATTAGAGTAAGTTGTTTCAGTTTTAAAATTTGTTCTAAATTATTTATCTCTAATTTTTTATAAAGTATGTCTGTTTTTCACGCTGTGGATTTTTCACGATTTAATTTTGAATGACTCCGGAAAATGTATGTTTGTACTTAAAATGTCTTATAAAAGTCACTTATCTGTTATTCAGAAGGATCCCCAAGACCAGAAGAAAGAGTTGTGGGCAAAGAGGGTTACGAAGCAACTCTCATACAGTCTTGTTGTAAATCTGTATGAAGTCGTATAAACTAGAGATTTCTGGGCACATTTGCTTCGAATGGCTTTGGAGAAACTTAACAAAGTACTCCCGATCCTAAAGCTTAATTCCTGTACAAGTTTATCACTAAATCACTGTATTTATCTTACGTTTTTGGCCACAAATAATATTAATTTCGAGTAAATAACAAAAACAATTTGGTTCAAAAGGCTACTTTTTAAACTGCAATAAAATTGAAATTAATGAGCAATTTTAACTTTTTTATTTGCTGAATTCAAATTAATTTGAGCAACCACATTTATGCCATTTTAACATATTTAAACAGGTTTTTGTGGACCAAATATTTGTTTATATCAATAAATAAGTAGAGATCTATCAATTAAATTGGTTTTTAATGAAAAATAATGCACAGAAACAATTCATCTGAAAATTAAATTGAATTTCCAAATTGAAAAATCCTAGTAGGATAGCACGGTAAGACATTGTAAGAGCAAAAAATCGGATATATCGGATCGGTAAAAAACGATTAAGTGCTAGAATGAAAGAAAAACTTAGAAACAGGAAGTGACAGTCACCCACGGAGGACAAAATCACCGCATTTACAGTAATTCTCATCAGTTTTCCACTAAGTTTGTCTCTCGACGTAAGTCGCAAGTCTGTCTACAGCATAAATCTTAAGGATCCATAAAGTCTAAGAAGCTATAAAGTCTTAAGAATCTATAATACCTAAAGAGTTTTAGGGACTAAGAAATCGTGAGACATAAGACGCAATAAGACTTAAGAACTCCGCAGCCAGGTTAGCTCAAGGTAATACTGGTTTCAGACTAGAGGTTTATCCTAGTTCCGAAGGTCTCGAGATCCTAAATAATAAGCAATTTTAGTAGTTTTTCAATACCTAATGGATCATTTGTCTTAAATATTTTATCTAAATTAAAAAAAAAATATATCAAAGAAATTGAAAAGTTAAGTCATATACTAAACCTTAGTTCTGAAACCCGTATAAGATTTTAGTAAGTTAGTTATTCTACAACTACTTTAAAATGGAGAATTGCATTAAATTAAGTACTTATTAAGTATATTTAATAAGTACTTATTGTGTTAGCCAAGTCATAACTCCTAAGAAACCACAAGGAAATCGATAAGTCAAGATACACAAACACATTAAAATAACAAACATTTCAGCATTTGAATATAAGTTTTTGTTTATTAACAATTAAAAGTCCCATCTATCGTTGAAATAATCAGTCGGTAAAAATAATCAGAGGTAAATCAGTCCCGGGTGTGATTTAGTGAGATATTTCTTTCAATTTTGTATTTAATATATTTTCATCAGCTACATACATAAATCTATGTAAATAATCAATTTTAAATGCATTTTTTGCATTAAATAAACGTCAGTTACAAAGAAAATTATTGTCAAACATTTTATCCTTAAGAATTCCCTTAGCAAACTCTTCAATCACATTGTTATTAATGTAATTTGGTCTGATTAAACATTCAAAGTAAATAAATCTGTCTAAAGATATATAGTAAAATATATTTTAGCATCACCAGTGCAAGTAAATATCCTGATATACAATATCTTATCCTCATATTTCAAATTAAATTTACTGCTATTGTCTTTAGTACACGTCTCAAAAGACTCCATAAAAAAGAATCCCTATCTTACACATCCTTAAATAAATTTATTCATTATTTTCTGAAAATGCCATTAAATGTATTGTCAACTCGGTTTTATTTTACTCGTACCACCCTTCATTGGAAAATATTATGTGTTATTTGAGGGGGGAAATCCTTTGAAATTCATGTAAACTCTAATTCTTTTTATTTTCACTTTGGCATCCCGTTCTTCTGGGAGACCTCCAAAAAGCGCGTGATATCAATCAAATTTACCACTTCCCACTCTGAAGAGGAAGCTTTCGCCCAGAAAAAAAGCTCGAACACTGCTTGGAAAAGGGCAAAGCATTTGCCGGAGATGATTTTGATCCTGGAAAATATTACATTGATGATTGTGCAGAGGAGCAGGAAAGGGATGGAAAATCTATCAGTAAACCGAAAACGCCTATCTTTTTTTTCATGGGAATGAGGGAGTAAATGTGGAGTAAAAGATTGCCAGGAATTCTGTGGTAGACAGGGATTGTCGAAACTCCCTTTTTATTTTGCTCGAAGTCCACAGAAACAGCAACAATATCTCTGTTTTTCATTACTTCGAAATTTCCATTGTACCACTCAGGAAGTCTTATATTGATGTGATTTCTATTTGTCCGTAAGCCCTACCGTGACTAGTTGTAGTGTAGACCAAACTGATCAAACGGTTGAAGATAACGACTTACGGTCTTCGAGAGAACTCATAATCCTTAGATTTAAGAACTCTCTCTGGTAGAAGCTCACTGTACCAATTCGAATCGAAAACAACCTACCAAGGGGTTACTCAAACTTGGTATACCGACACATTTTATCGTTCGAATCTATGGAATCCATTGAATCACTCGTCAGATTCTAAAAGGATCTGAAGTACAATTCCTTCAGGAATCACTGGAATCAAATGAAATCACAGGATCATTCCTAATTCCGCGATAGATAAGCCATAGTACATTACAGATTTCTATGGATTTTTTTTTTAATTTTCCAAAGAAGATTGGACATTTTCAACTAAAACAAAAGGCATAGAACACGTCTCATTTAAAAAGAAATACGATTTCGCCCGCGGCGGATACAAGGTAAAATACCCAGTCAGCAAATTCGGTTAAGGCCGACTCCCGGGATACCAAGAACAAAATCGTTCTTCAGTATTTTACACAGATTGAGGTGCCCATTATTTTCGATTAATAAGAGGCTCTATTAAGAGACAAGGATGCAGCTAGGTTTTAGAAGACAGGAGCCAAATTGATAAACAATTCCCAAAAGAAATCGTTTTTTTTTCGAACACGAAGGACAAAAATTTCCTAAAAAATTTGTAAAAAAAGCTTAATTAGACTTTGAGCTTAATTGAGAATCAATAAAAGTAAAACAATCTGGAAACTTATGATCTGTTTTACGAGGAAATCACTGCGGATTTAAGCGATTTTAGAGGATTTAGACAAAAGGTACAAAAGCGTTTTCATGGATCTGAGTAGCCTTTCGTTCCAGGAAATTGAATTTTAAGTTTGAGAATCCCAAAACGATGTTCTTAGAGACCAAAAAAGTTTTTAAACTTTATAATGCTTGGAAATAAAAATCAATGCTATTTTAATCCGATTTTGATGATTTTAAGTGGTTAAGATAGCACGTAATCAGATTTAATTGAATTCTAAAAATAAATATTAGCATTTATATTTTAAGGAAAAGGGATTAAGAGCACCTTCCCTTTCTTTTTAAATTTTTAAGAAGATTTCGACAAGCTTTCTGTTAACTCTTTCCGGACCGCAGCATATGCTGCAAGCCAATTTCACAATTTTTAATCAAAAATATCTAAGCTCAGGAATTAATTGAGGTCCTACAAAAAATATCTTACATTTGGACATCCTTATAGTTTGTAATCATTCACAAGAATCGGATTTAAATCAATTCTGAATACTTAAAAAAACATTGTTTTTCACAGAACATTCATATGCTGCTTTGGGTACTCTCGTCCCAAAAGAGACGAAAGAGTTAAAATTAAACAATAAATTAATTTTCAAATCGTTTTTTTTATGATATCAACTTATTTTCAAAGACGAAAACACTCCACAAAAAAGTCGAGTGGAAATTCTGAAAAAATTTTACATGTTTAAAATCAAAATTCTAATTAAGGCTTTTCCTTGAAGAAAATGGCGGGAAAATTTGATAAAAAATGGACTGATAATGCTCTGTTTTTAGAGTTTCAAAAACTTTCTTTCAAAGATTGAATTCTAGTCCTATTTTGATTATTTTGATGCTTGATGTAGAAAGCTTTCTAGCTAGATATTTCCTCTAACCTGTTTTATAGCGACATTGTAACTATTGCTATTGTTCAAAAATTATCTTGATCATATTTAGGAACATCTGAAATTCGATAAATTCGAAGATATCGGGGATAAACAGAATCACAGAATGGAATAATTAAGAATCACGGAATACCGAATTGAATTATTAAGGGAATCACAAATTTGGAATCACTAGAACCGCATTGGAATCCCATGAAATAAACGGAATATGGATACAAATTTTCGATCTTGAGTAATCTCTTGCAACCCACCTAAAAACTCGTTGGAAGTTCGAAAATTTGAATCGCACAGCGAGCACAGTTACCTAAAAAAGGCAACGTTTTCAGTATATTTTTGCTGAAAACGCTGCTTTTTTAGCTAACTGTGCTCGCTGATCGACTTGTTACACAAAAGTGAATAAGTTCATAAAAAGGACATTTGTTTCAATGAAATTAAAATGAAATCCCACAAAACTAGATAAAAAATTACTTTTTATTTACAAATATTTACGCAGTGTTGTTGACGATTGAAGTGTCAAGAATACCGAAAATTCGAAATGGAAGAACAGCCAGAACAGAAGCGATAAATATGTGAACTTGCACTTTCGAAAGGTTATTACTAAACAAAGCCAATAAGTCAGTCATCTAACTAAGCCACTAATCTGGTGTCCTCCTCGCTTCACTGGTGGAGACCGACTCAGGAGCCGATTCGAATATGCCTTCGGAATAACTCGTCGAGTACTCACAAATCCCATCTAGCGGAACTATAGTGTTTTCGTAACTTGAGGTTAGCCGCCATTTAACACCCCTCAGAGTTACCACACCAGCTGAACAGTGATTGGTCCTATTCCACTACGTTTTCTTTTAATTTTCAGTTTCGTCTTTCACAAAATGATCAGATAAACATTTTACTTTAAACGCCAAAGTTGAACTTTAATTTTCAAGCCAATTAATAAACGATTTGGATAAGTTCAGATTTATTTGAAAGGCCTTCGAATTACGAACAAATTTTAAAACAGTTATGAATCGATAATGAATTTCTATAAGATTTATCTATTTAATTTTATATAAGAAAAAAGGTGGTTTTTGAATCGGTTTAAATCAGTTAACAAAAATATATTTGTTTTCCTGAGGAAGCAAATGTGCACCATAAATGTTAAACCGTAAAGCAACTAATTAGAAAACCTTTAAAGTCACAAGATCGAGCATTCTGCAAAGCTACGACGCTCTACCACTCTTTTTTTCCTCATCATTGCTAAAGTACAAACGAGGTGCGGATGAAAATGAGAAGATGAAAATGATTGGGGATGGTGATGGTTGATAAAAAAGCCAAATGATAATTTTTCCAAGAGAATTTTAATCATGAAAATCACTTGTAATGAAATTCAACCCATAATTCGACATAATGATCATTTTCAGCAAATTGTATTACATTTTGTTTCGAATTACGTGGAAAAAAAACATTAAGCACTTCTGTAGCTTCGGGAAATGTTTCTGTGTTCACTCCACAGATCCTATTTATTTTGAATCCTTCTTCACAGGAAAAAAAATGCCAATTTCATCAAAGGGCAACAGAAATTCACCGAGGAAAATTGTGTATGTGGTGAAAAAAATAAATAAATATGAAATATTGGGTAAATGTAGATGGTAAGTTTTGTTAGCTCATTTGGTGTTGTGATTCCTTTAGCAATAACCTCAAAGGATACAAGGGCAAAAGCTGTTGTCGAAGAACAATAAGGGTAGATTGTGTTATAATTGTGTGACACATCAGAGTTTCAGTCACATACAAAAGTTCAATGTTTTTTTAGTGGAAAAAACTGCTCTTTACAACAAACTTTAGTGAAAAAAAAGCTTTGACAAGTTTTCTTTCGTGTTATCGGACACAAGTCAATCAAACTCTGTTGCACGATGTACTAAAACAAAAATGTACAAACCAAATGACTGTGTAAAAAATGGTTTAAACTTTAAGTGATAAAAATTTAAAAAGAAATTCAATAAAAGCTCATTTGTATTTGAACTTTAAACCCGTAAAGTACAGGAATTAGAGGAGGGCTTTGAGGCTTCGCACACACTCTGACTTCGAACACTTCATATTTTTCCCGTATTCCTTTAATGAATCTGATGTATTTTTTCAGGAAATGTTTGGCTATTAAAATTACCATAGGTCAGATTAATTAAAGAAATATGGCAAAAATATGAAGTGTTAGAAGTCAAAATGTGTGCGAAGCCTGAAAGCCTACTCTTCAATGAATTATTTAAATATTTATTTTTAAATGAAATCTTAGATTGAACATAATCAAACGTACTAGATTCCAAAGAACCTATTGAAAAATGCACATTACTATTTAGTTTACGTTGAAAAGGCAGTTTTTATTTAATAATCTACAAAGTACAGTAGAACCCCGCTATAGGCCATCGCTCTATAGTCCACAATTTATCAACCGTTGATTTCAAAACACTGATTTTAAGTTGGGTTATGCTTTTTAGTACGCGACCTGCAATGTTGTCATAATTATTTTAATATTTTTGGTAAACTGTATTGAGTAGTTGTGATAATTGTGATCCATAATGAAGAGAGTGAGAACAAGTACCACAATCGCAAAGAAAGTGGAAGCCGTCGAGCAATTTCAATACTAAAAGTCGTTGATAATTTTAAAAAATGACATGAACTATAGTGCGACCCAAGAGTCAAATCTGGAACCAAATATGGACTATAGCGAGGCTCTATTGTAAAAAGAAAAAGTGTAATTTAAAAGCAAAAATTTATGGTACATTACGTAACATAGTCCTGGTAACACATTAATATTAAAATCTATTTTTTTGAGTTACTAAAATTACAAGATTTTGACTTATTTAGTGACAAAAGGCCGGATTTAGCTCACGAAAATTCGTTAAAATAAAATGAAATAGCTTAAATATATAATTAAAATAATATATTTCCAATTATTGTCAATATACAATTTTAGCTACTAGTATTTCAACTAATTTTTGTGGCCCAAGTCTTGCCTTTTTAACACTAAATAAATCAAAACCTTATAATTTCAGATAATAAGATAAACAAAAAGAAAAACACTTTTAAATTCATAGTAGCGGCCTAGTTCATAGTTCAATACCTAGTTTGATAACTTCCTTAAGCAGTTTATATTAGTATTTATTTATTTATTTATTTATTTATTTATCTATCTATATTCATATTTCTAAGGTCCTAAAAATCGATATACTATTACTTTAAGGATGGACCTCGTGCACAAAAGAATTTAGGTTCATGAAAAATATATTAATGTATTCTATTTAGCTCGCTAATTCATTTTTAACAAGAATTTCACTAAAAACAATTCAGTCACTATAAAGTATGTCCTACAAAATCTCAATTTTCAACTCATTTTCTTTCAGATTTATTTATATTCATTTATATATATATTTTACACTTTTGATCCGTTTTCTTTTTTCTAATTTCATTTCTTATTTTTTTCCTGTGAATACTCAATTATTGTAACGCGTACCAAGTTACAATTAATGTGTTGCTTCTATCACATACAATTTGCGAAAGAGCTTTTCCACCGTTTTGCTCTGGAGGTTGGACACCAACGCTAAGACGACGGTGGACGCTTGTTACTTCTCTTCTCTTTTCTATGCTACCACACTATGTTTTCAAGAGATTAGTGTCTCAAAGAACAAATGAATTAAATCAATAAATAAAATAAAAATAATTATACGAGGTATACGAAATTATGACTTGAACCTTTGAAATTGTGATCAATTCCCTCTATTATGTGATAAAGAAATCTTAAAGGTCCTTGTGAAAAACTTTAAGCAATTTCTTTTATTTTCGGATATGTTTTGGACATATTCCATCCGAACATTTCGCCCATAGACACCTCTATGACTGAAAAAAATTGCGATATTGTATTTTCGTATACCAATATTAAGCCATTTTTGAAATTATACACTGAGAAAAAAAGAGGGTGCGATTAACTTTTTTTCATCGTAACTTTAACATTTTTAGGTGTAAAAATATATCAACATTTTTTAATGTTAATTTTACACCTTCTTAAGAGTAAAATTAATATGAAAAAGGGTAAGTTTTACCCCCAATACACATAAAAAGGGTAATATTTACACCGATTTCGGATCAATACTACAGGGTAAAATTAACATTTCCGGAATGTTATTTTAACTTTTTCGGATTTCTCTCAGTGTATTTCTTAACCCTTTTCCTTAAGGGGTTACATGGGTCTTTAAGTTCAAAAAATAGGTCTCTTTTCTGATAATAATTTATTGTGTCGAAAATACTTTAGAAATTTCAACTTTTGGGATATAAAAGAGTAACTTTGGAACAAAATTCTAAAAAAAAATTGAAAAATTTTGAAAATTCGACCGTTGGTAGCTTATTTTCGAAACCATTCCTCAAGAAATAGCAAGGTCTATAAATTTTATTGGAAAAAGTGACGAAAATATACTTATTGAAATGAAAAGAATAATTTTTTCATAAATAATAAATAATTTTAAAGGCTTGAGCTGAAAATCACATCGTATTTTTTTTTGTTCTCAAGAAAATTCTTGTACAATTTTTCAAAAAATGCAGAATTTTCGGTCGGGATTATGTTTAATACTGCTCTTTAATCCTTCTCTATAGACAACATACCCTCGCGGTATTAATATACAAAATATATCATGAAAATCGTGATTATAATGAACAGCGCACAACAACTTTTGTTTGTAAACATGTTTTCAAAATTTCCCATGAGAGTGAGCGAGATGACTAGATCTAGATCTCACTCACTCTCATTTAAATGTCAAAAACATGTTTACTAAACAAAAGTTATTGTGTGTTGGGCATAAATTCCACCAAGTTGATAAATAATTTCAGAGAAAATATTCCAAGTCCATTTTGACAGAACGACATCTTGAGGAAAGTGCCGAAAATTCATGAAATTTTCTGTAGAAATTCTACAGCGATCATACAACGATCGGATCCATACCTTTAGAACAAAATTCTGCAGAAAAACTGAAGAATTTTCGGCAGTTACGTTTTCAAATCTGACGAATTTCTGCAGACTGCAGAATTTGCTAGGTGGGGAGCCGATAGAACGAGAGTCTATTGTAAATGTTAACGACTTCAGCGGCATCTAGCTCAAAAAGATGTGTAGCCCAAAACCAGGATGTTATATAAACGTTTTAGGCACTTTCTAAAATTTAAATTTATGTAAAATAGTCATACACGAGTTTCAATCAGACAAAAACTGTTAAAACTGTTCTTGAGAAATTTTACTCGAATTTCCGTCCATCTTTAACAATAACCTTCAATCATTCCTAAATATTTTTCAAGGTCAAAAGTAAAACTCCTACAAAATGCGTATTTCTTAATAATTTTAGCCAATATTTGACTCAATTGAAAGGTCTCAAAATTCGCAATAACTCTGAATTGGTTAAAATCGATAATGAACCGGAAATTGCTTTTTTTTTCAGGGTTAAATCCTCGGGATGTTTCGATGTCAATAGTCGTGATTTGCTGTTTATTGCAACCAGAAAGCAGGAAATTTGTGTGAGATGAAAGGCGAGAGTGTGAAAAATGTGCAGGAAGTGAAAAAGGGGAGTTATTCTGTGTATTTCCCTTTCAATGATTTCCTCCTGTTTGTCATGGCAGAGGATCATCCGATGTTTCATCATACCATCCGCCCGATTTGTCCGCTTAAAATCAAACCCACGGTAATTTTCATTTCCTCTCATCAAACATATGAAATGTGAATTGATTTTCCCCGAGATTGGCAGCCAGGACGTCAATATGTGTAATACAAACTCAATAGAGCATACACTGTAGCTTTTTCACTCTTTCCCCATACCCTCCAAATCATTCTCATATGAAACCCATTGTTGATGCCGCCCAGAGCCCTTATTGGACTTTCCATCATTTCTATCTGATTTATTATATTTAGACTTCTTCAAATTCCACTCTTTCACCTCCAACACAATTCTCCTGTTTTTCTTTTTTATTCTCTCTCTCAAGAGTGATAAAGGATTTGCTTTTCTTTCTCTCCTCTGACTAGTTGGGATTTGTGCGGCTGGAAGGGATGCCACAAATGAAACACACATGGCAATGACTACCCTTTGATATTGTCAGGATGAGTCGAAAGAAACATGTGAGGATTTCCAATTACATTTTACCACACAATACCCCAACTTTCCAAGAAAATCAATAGCTATCTTGGAGACATTATTAGGAAATTCCAGTGGTTGACACTCAACTTATTGATGAATTTGTTGGGGATTGTGCAAAAAGCCGCCCATTAGTGGGAAATCCGCAATGTAATTTTATGCAAATTGACAAAGACGTTAGATATCGGATTTTAAATTCAATAAAAATCGCTGGCAAGTTAAGACACCAACGATATATCGGTTTGTGGGATGAGAAAAACCCTCTGTGTCTTAGCTACTGTGTCCGTGATATCAAGATTCACACAATCCACATTCAATTCGATACCTTTTGCAAGGTTTCAGCTATGGAGAACAACGAGGAAATTCCACAAGAAACCTTAACTAATGACAAATGGAACCCTAAAAACTCTGCAAACACAAAAATTATTGAGAAAACCAAGAAACATTCGCAAGACACGATCACGGTTTGTCCATTTTAAATAAGAAAAACTTCGGAATTGCATGACCAGCTGGGACGGTTTGTGGAACTCGTGTTTAACCTGGCAAACGCAAAATTTCGTTATTTACAATTTAAATTTAAAATATAAAAAACTATCAAAATCAGTAAATGAAAAAATATTTAAGAAAAATTATGGAGGAGATTACCACATTGATAATTAAAAATATGTAAAACGAAACAAAAAAATAAAACAAATTAACAAGAACAAAATCAAGAAAAGGAAAAGACAAAGATTAAGAATCTTATTGAAATTACTTTTTGATCTATTTTATAGGTCTGAGATTTCAGAGAAGAAAAAGAAATGTGCGAACTTTAATATGCATTTCCAATGAAAACAATAAAAAGTTAAAAACAAGAAACAAAATTTAATACAATAAACAGAAAAGAAACTTACGTTAAATGAAGGAGAAAATCATATAAGAAATTTTTTCTTTATTGAAATAAAATGTTACTGAAATTATATTTTGACTTATTAATAGGTCTATAATTTCAGAGTAGAAAAGAATGTGAAATCTTTAATTACGCATTTATATTGAAACCAAAGACTATTATAGAAGAAAATAAATTTGAAAATTAATGAAATAACATGTAAAACAATGTTAAAGAAAAATGTAACAAATTTTGTATACGTTGGTTTAGTTTGGCTATATGGATCTATTTGAATCCGACAGCCGTAAAAACTAAAATAAAGAAGAAGAAGAAAATTTCGTTACAGTGTATTTCCGATGTTTCCCCGAATTTTCCAAGAAGTAGCATGGCGTTTTTGAACAAATCATTCAAGAAATCGCGTTACTAAAGTCTAAGGTAAAAATATAGTCTTATTATTTATTTTAAATTAAAATCATGATAAAAGAAAATTTTCATAGAATGGAAGTAAATTATCCCCCAGAAGGATCTATCTCTTCTAGTTTAGGAGATATTCGCGTTTAAAGATTTGCATACAAAATATGCCTTAAAAAAATTTTTTTGATGCCAACTTTGGGGGTCTATCTCTTCTAGTTTACGAGATATTCGCATATAAATGTTTGGAATCAATCCACAAGAATCGGATTTTTATCGATTCTAAATAGTCCAATAAAATTCTTTTTTTCCATGGGTACCCAAAGTCCCAAAGAAGACGAAAGGGTTAATAACAGAATTTTCTCGTTTAATCATTTTTAATTCATCTTCTAGAAATTAAGAAAAATAATACATTTGCAAATAAAAGTCAAATCGAAAAATTACTTTAAAAATCAAGTATGGAATTATAGGACTGTTATCAGTTAAGACAGAAATTTTACTGTCCTTTATTTCAAAGCGTGTTCCATAAACCTTGATCCTATGACAAGATTTAGCTTTCTACTTTTTTCCACAGAGGAGTTATAGTGAGAAAAGCCATTATTTTATATGGGAGCTACATGAAGGAGAGGAGGAGGGATGAGCTTATATACATCTTTAAAGAGTCTTTCATAATCCATGATCCCATGCCAAGTTTTAGCTTTTTATTTCTTCTCCGAGAAAAGTTATAATGAAAAAACTCCACATTTTGTTACCCTGTGACCCATGATTTATAATTTGGGTGACTAAAAAATGCTTACTAGCGGAAAAGTACTGACTCTACACTAGGGTAGAGTCAGTACTTTTTCGCCAGTAAGCCCTTTTTTGCCACCTAAATTAAAATCACATTTTAAGAAAATTATGAGTTCGTGGAACTACGAAATGAGTGTTATTTTGTGACCTCTAACCAAATGAATCAGAAAACCATATCAGATGCTCCACCGACTAAATTATTTGCAAGTTAATTAAAGAAATTGTCGACAAGGTGAACAGTCACCAAAAAAATATGGAGTGCTTAATAAACTTGATAACGCTCAGACAAATTGTCTTGCATTATTTTATGTTTTTCAGTACAGTAATCGATATTTTTTCACTGAAAGACAATCCGTTAATAACTAAGCTTTGTTCTAATATCATTTTTTAATAATGTTTTCCAAAAAAATAAAGAAATACGGATGTGGTGAAATAGGGCTTACTTTTTTCGGTTGTGTAAGTATTTTTCGCCACTCATTTTTCCAAGCATTTTACAAGTGGCGCTCCTCGCGGAATTTAGTTGAAGCAGGCGTAATTTTCAATTGATTTTTGTCTCAAATAAAAAATGTGCAAAAAATCATTCGAAATATTCTAATAATTGTATAATATCTGTTCCGAATCAGACTTCATTTGTTTCAAACAAACTTTATTATATATAATAGATGGAACAGAACGATAGATAGGGATCTGAAAATCATATTATATCATTAAATGGCGTGACTAAGATATTTTTCCTAACCTTACTTTTTATAAGAAATCTTCTCCTTCCCTTATCTTCTTGAATCCTTCTCCTTATCGAATCTTAAATCCTTTAAATCACTTTTTCAATCAAATTTAGAGAGCAAGAAAGAACACGTTTTCATCAAAACTGCACGCCATTAAAACTAAAGTCGTACCAGAAGGGCTTACGATATATAACATTCAAATTCAAATCTTGTCAGTTGGCAACAATATCGGTGTTAAATGAGAAAAGTACTGTGCCGTGTACTTTTGGGGGTTTTCGAAAGCTGCTGTTTCTTAAAAATCAATTAAAAACAAGTGGCGAAAAAGTGCTTACACAGTGGCGAAAAAGTGTTTACAAGGTGGCGAAAAGTACTGAAACATGCATTGTTGCAGGAAATGTACTTTTTCAACCAGATACTCAAAAGTTCCCGGAAAGTCTCCTGGTTCAATAGATAGACAATGCTTCAAAGCACTTGTACACAAAATTTTATTTTATTTCGACAAAAAGTGTAAGAATTATAAGGATATCAAACCTTAAGGTGGCGAAAAGTACTTACTCTACCCTATATAAATAAGTGCTACAGACGATTGTTCACAGAAGGACTGCTGGGTGTAAAAAGTGTGGAACGTATTTCGGTGATACCGGGATTGTTTGAAAAAAAAACCGTTAATTTTTGAAAAATATTGATGTGAAAATGTGCGAAGTTAGGCACATATTTGATACTGAAGTTGGATACATTGATATTTTGCCGCGTTTTTTTAACTTTACAATTATTTTTACAATTTCTTTGTGAATAAAATACCACAAAATAATTTTTCATGCACTTAAGGTATATTCACATAGTAAAGATACGATATTTAACCCAATTTACAGGAAATTTATTATTTAGAAAGCGTATTATAAAGTATTTTTGCCAATTTTTGTACACTCATCCGAAAAATTCGAAGATTTCCTAAAGTTAAACGACCTTTGCCTAGTAATTTTATATTTGATAAAAATCTTATTTCTTTCCTCGTGATGCTAAAATATTAAGTTTATCTTATTTTCTTCTCAAAGATTTTCTAAACTTAATTTAGATTGGGAAAAACGTTGGCATTTCAGCTTGTGTTCAAATTCTTGCGTTTACGCACGTCTCACTAATACATCTACGGATGAATAAAAATAGCATTTGTGGAGAATGTCAAAAATACCTGTGTAGTACTGACCCAGTTATCATCCCAGGCTTTCTCAAGCTCACTCTCCTCATCCTCGTGCTCCATGTCTCACAAGATCATACCCATTCCTCCTCCTGCACCGGATTTTGCTGCTGTCAATCGCTTAATTTACGGAGAAAGTTCCCATTCGGCTCTGAACAATTCCCTCGATTTCCGGGAGTGTCTGTGGGCGGCTGAATACCCGGAAGTGCAGAAATCCTGCTTCCTAGCGCGAGTCTGTGAACAGAAACCACCGAAACGATGTCTCTTCTACCAAGTGGAGCCAATCCTGCAGCAGGGACCCACCTGTGGATTCGTCACGATCAGCATGCTCCTCAATGGCGCCTCCACAGCTGACCAGCTCTTCCAGAAAGCCAAAGCGAAAGGATTCACTGCCATGGGAGAGATGTTTAGTGCTGCCAACCTTCTGGACATTCTCCAGAGTCAGGAGGGATTTTCCGGAAAGTGCCAATTGTTCGAGGGTCATCTCAATTGTGATGAAATCCGGGAGACTCTCAAATCAGATGCCTGCCTCATTGTGCCCTATGATTCCGACGTTAATCACTCACCGTGCCTCAGGAAAGGACATAAGGCTCATTGGGCTCTTGTGGTGGGATATTTGATTGACGACAAGGACCAGGTAATTATATTAAAGACAATGTAGAAATCAGCAGTAAAAATTTATTGTTCAGCGAAAAAAAAAATTTGAACAGCATACTCACTCAGTTTAATAAATTAACTTAAAATAAATTCCTTATGGCGCTGGCACACCTTTTCAATTGGATGAATTTCAATCGATTGAAATTTTACCTCTTACTCTTTCAAAGCGAAATAAGATATGTGTCTCTTTCTGTCAAATTAAAATTGAAATTGAAATTTCAATTTTAAATTTCATTTGACAGAAAGAGACACCCATATCTGATTTCAGTTTGAGAGAGTAAGAGATTAAATTTCAATCGGTTGAAATTCACTCAATTGAAAAAGTGTGCCAGCGCCATTACATTTAGATTAGATTTTTGGAAAGATTTAGGTTTTTTACTGATCTAAATTCATTTTTTCTACTTTTCATTTGATTTTTCTTAGCCACTATTAAATAATTCAAATAAAAATCCAAGGCATTTTTCTTTAAATTTAATTACATGGGCTACGGTACACCTTTTAGATCAGGAAAATTTCATTAAATCAAAATTCGCATCCCTATTGTCTTAAAAGATTTGCATATATCTATCCTACTCTTTCGCACTCTTCTTCTTCTTTTGAATTTCACACCAAATTAAATTTAGTTCAGTCCAATTTTGAGACGGAAAGAGTGAAATAGACTTACGTAAATTTTGATATAAATTTTGATTTAAGACTATAAAGTTCATTTGATTAGTGAACCTACCTTATTGGCTCAGAAAAAAAAATCAGTGTTGGGAAATCATTTGATGTACAAAAAAGAAAATGCTCACAGCTTTTTCAAAACGCTCAGCAAAAGATTAATTTAAAATTAATTAAATTAACAAGCTTTCGGACAGAAAAAGGACTATTTAAATAAAAAGATAAGTCATTAATGGGTACTTTACCGATTCATTACCGATTTTGACCGATTCTGTTGCTTTTGAAATTTTAAGACCTTTCAAAAAATCCAAATTCAACCAAATCGGTTGAAAAATAAGCCCTCTAGACTGGTTAAACTTTGACCTTCTAAAATTCAAGATGGCGATTTTTTCGGTCATAATGTCTTGTACGAAATGTTCACCTGAACAATACCCCCAAAACATCTCCAAAAATAAAAGAAAGGCGTGGACAGGATAAAGGAGAAAGAATTTTTTTTTGTGTTTATTTCATTGGGGGTCACCGAAGGCCGGAACTTGATATCTCTTACAGTTTAAGCTCCAGAACGGTGACAAGTTTTAAAAAAGACCCTACAGCCAATAGCCGCGGAAATTCCACTGAATTTCCAGCAGTCTTTTCTGCCATGTTCGCAGATTTTACCACTAAAAATCCGCGTGGGTTTCCGAGGAAGAATTTGACGCTAAATTTCCTCCTAGTGTTCCATGGACGTTTGCGGAACTCTGTATTGGACCGTTTAATAAGAAATGCCCGCGAGTTTCCATGACTTTTCCTATGGATAATTAGCAGTATAATCGAAAGTCAGCCTTTTAAAAGTTCGGAAAAATTCTGTTTATTTCCACGACATTCTCCGCGGAATTTTCCATGGAAAGGCTTTAAAAGCTTCCATGGTTTAATATTATGGAATTTCACGACTTTTCCAGTGGATTTTTTTACATTTTTCTTCAAAATAATTCCTAAAATTGATTTAAAATGGCGTGGAATTTTTATAGAAAATTTCTACAAAAAAAACATCCACAAATAAATGGAGGATCAGTGCCAATAATTGGCATCTTCGAACTTAGAGAGTATTCATCTATCAAACACTCAGTTGTTCTACTTTTGAGTTGAAAATATTGCTACGATATCGTACATTTGACTATGTCTAGCTCGTAAGAATTATAGCGTCAGTGCGAAAAACAAGTGCGGAATTTAAGCGTTTAATTCCATGGAGTCTTCAATGAACATTTGATTTCAATTTCCACGGAATGTGCTCAAATATTAGCAGAAAATTCCACGGATTTATTTCGCGGATATCCAAGTGAAAGAAAGATGATAACTTCGCGGAATTCTACGTAGCATATTAGCGGGTTTTTGCATGGAACCTTACGTGGAAAAATAGCAAAAAGGGATTTTTCATCTATTTTTTTAAATAAAATTGAGCCTTATCGTGATATAATTTAGCTGAACAAACAGATTGCAAAACTAAATTACATTATGATATGGCTCAGTACCACTTAAACATGGGAGAATAATCTCAATTTTTAAGGGTGCCCCACTTCCTCCTAAGGCAGTAAAATAAATAAATAGAAAATAGATTTTTGACTTTTTTTAATCAGTTATTTTTGAATAGCGATAAGTTATTAGTAAAATGGGTAAAGGATCACCTATTACAAAGTCCAGGGACATAACAAAAATGAACAGTAAAATCATCGATTTATGATCAAGTAAATTTTGACTTAAGAAACAGGAAAATCGTCAATGCAAAATCAAATTGGATCTGTAAAAATATCAAATTTAGTTAAAATAAAAGAAACAATTTTTTGTTAAATAAACTAACAAAGTTAGTCAGTAGAAAAGCAATCAGATAGTAATTCAAAAATAGTCTGTAAAAAAATCAATTTTGATCAGTCACACATTTTAGATCAGGAAAATTTCATCAAATCAAAATTAACGTACCTTCCTTCCTTAAAAGTTTTGATTATGTTATGAGTGTTATGATCATCTCAATTGTTCACACTTTTCTTCTTCTTTTGAGCATCACAATGAATTCAATTTAGATTTGAGTGCGAACGAAAGGGACAGATAATCCTAACCGGCTTATGTAGGTGAGATTCTTAACGTGAGCTAACTCGGAGTGCATGCAAATTCGATTTGGAGCTGAAGTTGGGGGACGCCATTCAGTTATCTTGAATCAAATTCGTGAAATTGTACAAATTTTGTATTTAAACCAAAATATCAAGGATTTGGATGAACTGACAGAAAAGTGTTATATGGGTGAAATGTAGATCATAATGTTCTCTATAATTTTCCTATAGAACATGATCTCATCGATTACTCAGAAGTCAAGATAAGCGAGGTTTTTTGTTTCTTAACTCGTTTTTTCATCCAGAGTGCCCCAAGTAGTCATTTGTTGAACTTCAACTATATCAAAGAATTGTTGTATTTTGTGGGACTTTCCATTTAAAACCCTATTTTAAGTGTCTTGGTGGAGTAGAGGCAGTCAAATTGGCATCTGAGTGATTTCAAAGCGTTATTATGGGAAAAATCAATTTTTTCACACTTAAACGGCAAAATCGGAGTGATAGCGTAGTCTGAGCGGAAAATGATGTATGGACGAAATGTAGAGACAAATGTCCGCTACAATTATGTCGAAGTAATCATCAAAATCGGTTCAGCGACAGTCGAGATAATTGAGGTTATGTGATATTGAAATTGGTTTTTCGACTGTGGCGCCCCTGGTGCTGGTCCCACGAAGTTCAAATATTCTAGAAAGCTGTAGCATTTGGTGAGATCTTTCGTTTAAGCCCTCATTCATCAAAATCGGTCACATAGAACCGGAGATATGATTTTTTGAATTTCGTGAACTTTGACCCCTCATATCTCCGGTTCTATTGAAACCACAGCGCGCATACGCACCATTTTGGAAACGTCCTAGACTGGACTATAACATACTAAAATTTCATTAACTTGCACAATGCCGTTTTTGAGAAAAATGACTTTGAATTTCGATTAATTTTGACGCTATCGCAGCGCCATCTGTGGTGACTTTTTGAACTTCCATCTGAAAGTGCTCATCGAGACGAAACCAAAAAGGTAAAATTTATGTCGATATGTTAATTAGAACCGGAGATAGAGGCCGGTCAATGTTCGAACTTTGACCCCTTATAGCTCGGGTCAGGGGTCTTAGATCGACTTAAGGTTTTTTTTGTTTGATAGGTATAATCAACGGCTACAACATACTAAATTTTCAGCCCGATTGCATAAGGAATTTTTGAGTTATTTAACTTTTAAGATTTAAAAATTTTCTTTTTAATAATAGCGCCCCTAGCGGTGGTTTTATGAACTTGCGATGTTAGAAGGAGAAGTGGCATTTCACGAGAGCTTTCCAAAAAGCCCTCATTTTTTAAATTCTGACAATTAGAACCGGAGTTATGGCCATTTTAAGAATTTTTTTTTGGACCCTTATAGCTTGGGTCAGGGGGGTCGGGGGACCTTAAGTTTGGTATTGATGGAAAGCCCTAAGTCCCAGCTATAACATACTAAAATTTGAGCCCGATCGATGCCATAGGGGCGGAGCTATTGAGAAAACAAAAAAAGGGGGGTCTTCAAAATGGCGGAAGGAGGGGTGGGGGGTGGGGGGTCAATGCACCAAGTTGCAATTTTCATGCGATATATAACCTTTGCCGAAAACCGCAAGTCGATATCTTTTTTAGTTTAGGAGCTATTAAGCTCCAAAGAGCGGCCGGACGGCCGGCCGGCCGGCCGGCCGGGAACGTAACTTAGCCCCCCATATATTCGTGATCAGGAAGTGGCGAAACACATTTTGGCCAAGTTTGAGCGCGATCGGAGGACATGAAATTTTGTTAGGATTATAGTAGGTGAGATTGTTAAGAATCTCACCTAATAGACATGTGCAATGCGTCAGAGTAAAAAGGGGATGTAAATTTTGATTTTATGAAACTTTCCCAATATAAAAGAAATGCTAGGATTAAAAATTAAAATTTTAGATAAGCAAAATTTCATCAAGTGGAAATTCGAATCCCTTCTCATTCTTTTTCTTCTTTTTAACATCACAACAAATACAATTTAGTTCAATCGAATTTGAAGTGCATAAGGACATAGACATATTCAAAAAGTGTGAGAAAAAAAGGGATGTGAATTTTGATTTCATGAAATTTTCCTGACCTAAAAGGTGTGCCGGAGCCAAAATGGATCCGGCACACCTTTTAGATCAGGAAACGGTCATAAAATCAAAATTCACATCCCTTTCTTTTTTAAAATTTTCGAACACCTTTTAGATCGGAAAAATTTTATGAAAAACAAATCACTTCTCATTCTCAAACGTTTTGCTTATATCTATCTCACCTTTTCGCACTCAAATTTGAATTAAACTAAAATTGAATTTAAGGTAACATTCAAAAGAAGAAGAAACCAAAAGAGTGAGACAGATCCATGCTAAACTTTTGAGAAATAAAGAGAGATGCGAATTTTGATTTCGCCTTAAAAAAACAATTTAGCTTTTAGATCAGGAAAATTTCATGAAGTCAAAATTCACATCCATTTCTTTCTCAAACATTTTGAATATATCTATCGCAGTCTAAATCGAATTTGGCGTGATGTTAAAAGAAGAAGAAGAAGAGTATAAAAGGGACAGATAATCCTAACCGGCTTATGTAGGTGAGATTCTTAACGTGAGCTAACTCGGAGTGCATGCAAATTCGATTTAGAGCTGAAGTTGGGAGACGCCATTCAGTTATCTTGAATCAAATTCGTGAAATTATACAAATTTTGTATTTAAACCAAAATATCAAGGATTTGGATGGAGTGACAGAAAAGTGATATATGGGTGAAATGTAGACCAGAATGTACTCTATAATTTTCCCATAGAACATGATCTCATTGATTACTTAGAAGCCAAGATAATCGAGGTTTTTTGTTTCTCAACTCGTTTTTTCATCCAGAGTGCCCCAAGTAGTCATTTGTTGAACTTCAACTATATCAAAGAATTGTTGATTTTGTGGGACTTTCCATTTAAAACCATATTTTAAGTGTCTTTGTGGAGTAGAGGCAGTCAAATTGGCATCTGAGTGATTTCAAAGCGTTATTATTGGAAAAATCAATTTTTTCACACTTAAACGGCAAAATCGGAGTGATAGCGTAGTCTGAGCGGAAAATGATGTATGGACGAAATGTAGAGACAAATGTCCTCTACAATTATGTTGAAGTAATCATCAAAATCGGTTCAGCGACAGTCGAGATAATTGAGGTTATGTGATATTGAAATTGGTTTTTCGACTGTGGCGCCCCTGGTGTTGGTCCCACGAAGTTCAAATATTCTAGGAAGTTGTAGCATTTGGTGAGATCTTTCGTTTAAGCCCTCATTCATCAAAATCGGTCACATAGAACCGGAGATATGATTTTTTGAATTTCGTGAACTTTGACCCCTCATATCTCCGGTTCTATTGAAACCACAGCGCACATACGCACCATTTTGGAAACGTCCTAGACTGGACTACAACATACTAAAATTTCATTAACTTGCACAATGCCGTTTTTGAGAAAAGTGACTTTGAATTTCGATGAATTTTGACGCTATCACAGCGCCACCTGTGGTGACTTTTTGAACTTCCATCTGAAAGTGCTCATTGAGACGAAACCAAAAAGGTAAAATTTAGGTCGCTATGTTAGTTAGAACCGGACATAAAGGCCGGTCAATGTTCGAACTTTGACCCCTTATAGCTCGGGTCAGGGGTTATGGATCGACTTAAGGTTTTTTTTGTTTGATAGGTATAATCAACGGCTACAACATACTAAAATTTCAGCCCGATGCACAATGGAATTTTTGAGTTATTTAACTTATAAGATTTAAAAATTTTCTTTTTAATAATAGCGCCCCTAGCGGTGGTTTTATGAACTTGCGATGTTAGAAGGGGAAGTGGCATTTCACGAGAGCTTTCCATAAAGCCCTCACTTTTTAAATTCTGACAATTAGAACCGGAGTTATGGCCATTTTAAGAAATTTTTTTTGGACCCTTATAGCTCGGGTCAGGGGGGTCGGGGGACCTTAAGTTTGGTATTGATGGAAAGCTCTAAGGCCCAGCTATAACATACTAAAATTTGAGCCCGCTCGATGCCATAGGGGCGGAGCTATTGAGAAAACAAAAAAAGGGGGGTCTTCAAAATGGCGGAAGGAGGGGTGGGGGGTGGGGGGTCAATGCACCAAGTTGCAATTTTCACCCGATATATAACCTTTGCCGAAAACCGCAAATCGATATCTTTTTTAGTTTAGGAGCTATTAAGCTCCAAAGAGCGGCCGGCCGGCCGGCCGGCCGGGAACGTAAATTAGCCACAAATATATTCGTGATCAGGAAGTGCTGAAACACGTTTTGGCCAAGTTTGAGCTCGATCGGACGACATGAAATTTTGTTGGGATTATAGTAGGTGAGATTGTTAAGAATCTCACCTAATAGTGGAAAAAACTTATGCAAAAGGAATGAGAAAGAAAGGGATGTGAATTTTGATTTCTTGAAATTTTCCTGATCTGAGCTGAAGCCATTAAATTCTTCTTTCAAAGTTAATTCGTTCGTATTCTGCGACAGAGATCTTTTTGCTTCCAGTTCCCCTTTTAGGTTCTGTGAATTTTGATTTCTCATTAGATGAATTTAGAGCGCTAAATTTTCGCGGATTAATTGAGCGCCCGAGTTCAGGGAGTAATTGAAAGCCCTTTAAAAGCTACAGTAATAAAGAATGTTAATTAACTAGTTAAAAAAATTAAGTTAAAAATGTGCGGTTTATCAAAGAAAAATTATTTTCCTTTTTTCCGGCAGTTTTATGTGATAGCGCGTCAGGGGAAGTCGCGCCTCCTGGGCATCTGGCTCCTGTCCGATCTGGCCGAGAGCAATGCCAACCTCACGGAATTCTCCCAGCCCAAGCAGTATCCAGAAGCCGACTTCATCCTTCCGGAAGGTGGAATTGCAGGACCTTGGGGACTCTGCCGACGCTCAATTGTCATTCAAGGAGGAACCTTTGCTGAGCAATTCCGCTTTTAGTGACTGAGAAAATTACCAATTGAACTGTGAAAAAATCTTTCTGTGTTTAACCATTGTTACTCCTTCAGATGAACTTTATAACCTTCGTTGAATTTTATTTATTAAAGAGTAAAAAATAAAAATTAACTTATGTTAACTGAAAAAATGAAGCCAAGTTGTTTTAAATCTTTTAATCACATTTACAGTACAGTCAAGCATTCTTTTTTTTTATTCATTAATGATTTCTTTTAACCTTTATCTTAGGTCATTTAACTCTGAAGTTTTCAATATCTTTGATATTCGTTCTTCGTGACAAATTCATCAATTTCTTCCTCCAATGTCTCCTTTTTTTTCAACAATTAATTGATTAGTTGTGTGATTATTGAGGTTTTCATCTCACTACTGAATTATTTTTTTTTTTGATCCTTTAAAATTACGTATATTTTTAATATATTTTCTTCGCTACAAAATGTCTTATTTTGGGGTAATATGATTTTCTTTTTTATTTAATTTATCAATTGCATTTCTCGTAAAAAGTCACAACCAAAGATCTCATCTTTACTATTTTGCTGCGGTTTTAATAAAAAAGAAGAGGAACTCAAGAGATAGAGGAATTTTTGCAGGAAGAAATCCAACTTTGCTGTTGGATCAATGGATTTTCGGGGAAATGCACTTTGAAAGTGTGAACGAGAAAATCAGGAATTGTGGTTAAGGAAAAGTCAACAGTGGCAGTAAATGTTTGAAGAAAATCTTTAGTGTATTTTGCTGCAAAATAAAATTTAGTTATTGCGACTTTCAGGTGTATTCAACATCAAATATTTTTCTTTACTGAACCTTATTTGCAATTCAACCTTTTCGATTTAATCAAATAACATGAAGAATAATAAAACAAGGATAAGATATATTTCTTGTCTCAGACTCAAGGATTTAGCTTAGCGTTTGATTTAGAATTTCTAAACATATTTTGAATTTTAAACTGTAATAAAGCATTCGCGTCAAAATGAGTTTAATTTTCGAAATTCAAGTGTATAATTCCGGTCAAGACTTCATCTACCCACCCGGCAAATTCTGCAGAATTCTGCAGAAATTCGTCAGATTTGAATTACTAACTGCCGAAAAATCAGCAGAATTTCTGCAGAATTTTGTTCTAAGGTGGATCCGATCGTTGTATGAAAATTCTGCAGAATTTTCTGCAGAATTTCTATAGAAAATTTTAAAATTATCGGCAGAATTTCTTTAGAGTATTTAGATGATTTCGACATTTCTTCTACCCTTTCTAATGTTTCTAAACATTATTTTAACTCTAGGATGATAACTAACGGATGGAGCTTTAGAACCATCAAATGGTATATTTTTTCAGTATGTCTTTCCTGCTTCAGAATCCTCACTACTACATGAAATATTTGCAGGGACCGCAATAGGGAAAGATATGTTTTTTATCAGTTCTAGTGCAAACTGGGTAGCAAAAAGCAACTGTTTTGCCTGATACGGCCCAATTTTACCAATACCTTGCAGAAGCAGAAGTTTTTACACTATAACTTTTTACTATGAAATGCAATCATGGATTTCTTTGGGGAAGCAATATTACAAAAAAATATCGAATTTTTAAGATATATTCGGTTAAAATTGAAGAGGGTTAAGTATCCTAAATGCAAAAGTCACTTGAGCCTCACAAGACACATATACACTGACAATGCGAACAATTGGAAGAAGTGGACGTATTGGGGGAACATTTTGCAAAAATTTTCACTTTATCGAAAAAACGTGATTCAAATTTCAAATCTAATTAAAAACAAAAACTTATCAATCAGCATTGCATATATAGTGAAGCTATAGTAGCATAACATAAATACTCAGAATTGAAAAGATCTATACTTTTAAAAGTTTAGAAATTATTTATTTTTATACTAAGATTCCGAGATAATTCTTTTATTATAAGAAAAAGCAATTAACTTACATTATTATAAAAAGAAAAAAGTATTATTTTTTCTTTTATTATTATTATTTTTAAATATTATTAGTGAATTAATCTAGCTTTTAATTCTGATTTTCTAAATGTAATGCGGGCTTATTTTTTTACAAAATACATTAACATTTCTTTAATAGATCTTTTTTGCATTGCAGGAAATTTTATGTTAAACTAATAATAAATTTCGAGGTAAAATCGAGTGAGAAACAAATGAAAAAGAAGTTTTTAATACTGGAATAGATATTTTTATTTGGCAAGTTACATATTTTTAAAGTGCGTAAGCACCCTGTAGTGATTCCTCACAGAATCCTTCGCATTAACTTTTTTCAATTCGTGATATAATCTGATTTTTAAAAAAAGCCCCCCAATTAATTCAATTCCATTCAATTTGTGAGAACTATACAAATCAAAGTGTTCACACAGAAATTCTGTTAAAGTCAGGACTTTCGATATTATTCTACTTTCTGCGTTATTTTGTAGAATCTCCTGAATGCCATACTCTTGTAGTTCAAGCCTGAAAATTTGTTCCGTTAATTGACAAACTTCAATAACAAAATTTGAGGGATACTTCAAAAATCCGTAAGATTTGAAGTATGTAAGACTGTACTGATCCTCGCTCCCAGTGTAAATTACAAGGCAATCTTCACACTTCACTTTGTCGTTTAATTTTTTTACTATACATCCAGCGATGTAGCAAATGACAGATTTTTGAACTTCGCTTAAGACTGGTAATTCCTCTGATACACTCTGTGATGTTGAATGCTCTGTCAACTCTTCTTCAGAGAAAATAGATATCGCTCGTTGAGATTCAATAATCTCTTCGAATTCCATTTCATCTTTAAATTTTGGCATCAAAATTTTCTCTGTATGTCCAACAGTGACATTATTAATCGCTTGGATACAACGTTCAGGGTTCACTTGCAATATTTTAACATTCTCTAAGCCAGCAATACAGTTTCCAGAACTGTCTTCCTTAATTTGCGCATAAGTTATAAGTTTACGGTAAGCTGCACGGAATTGCAGCACCGTCGGACTAGTATTACATCCTAGACGGGACCTTACGGAGTTAAAAAACAATTCCACGGAATCTTGATTCAAATTATAGGTTTTTAAACCTATTGGATTTAAATCATTTTTATAATCACTAAATATTTTAGGCAAATTTTCGAGGCAAATGTACAGCCCAAGGAATCCAATTTTTGACGCAGAACATATAAGCGGTTTCTTCTTAAAATTTGTGAGTGGTACACTTCCAGATGTTTGACAATTAACATTTTTTCGTTGAATCTTTGACCGAAAATGTAAGTTACTGATATATGTTTTCGCTATTGCACAAAATTCCTCGACATTGCTGAAATTTTCTGCCCATATCGCACCTTTCCATCCAAAGTTTGATCTATTGCGGCTATTTAACACATCAAAGATATCGTTCATCATTCTAATAAATTTACTAGTGGCTTCACTTCCTACGAATTCTGGAAATTGTAGAACATCTCGGCAATAGTCGATAGCGTCTGCAACAGACTTACTAAGCAACTGCACCGCTATCCTAACATTCATTTTTTTCTTCTTAAAGTAGACATGTATTCTCTTAAGCTTATTGCCAAGATGCAATCCTGATTCCTCGTGAATTTTTAGGAGTTCTTCAATATATTTGAAATTGATTTGATTTCCGTCCATATCATAAAATGGTTTTTTCTCGCCAAAAACGTTGCGTATTAACTTAATCATATGACAAGGATCTGGAAAAACATACAGCATACTTTCTGGTAATGCTTTATTATCAGGATTTATACGGATTGTTGAAATTAAAGACTCCATATCAAAGCAAGCTCCAAGATTATTCATAGCTGAAAAGTTCACAGCGGCACCATCGAATGTAACGCCAATTAATTTAGTACCTGTTTCTTGAACATGGCTTACAGCCTTTACTATTAAGTTACTTTTTAAATCAGCAGTCAAGGAATTAATAGGAAAGTAACCAATGGGCAATTTCCATTTTCCATTAACATCAACGACCATGAATAATAGTATTTGTGTTGCTTGCGTATTTAGTGATTTGGCGGCTGTATTTATCGTGCTGTATCCATATGTCTTTTTCCCAATCTTTTGAACTCCAGAAAAAATATGTATCTCATCAAATACTAATTGACACACAACTTTCTTGTTCTGTAAATTTTCCTTTTCTACAAGTGCTTTAAGCGTATCAAGACATTCCTTAGTGAAGCCTGGATCAGCCTGAACATTTTTATACCAATTGCATATTGTCTTCGGATGTGGAAGAGCACTAAGGAAGACTCTACGTACATACCGATATGCTTTGGGAGACAAGAAGTCAAGAGTCAGCGCAAATTGTTTCAACAATTTCTTATATTTCCGTGGCACTCTTTCACCTCGTTTTTTGGCAAGAACTCGTTCAAAAATTGTTCTACTAGGTCCTGGAATCTCATCCAATATGCCAGAAACTTGAGCGTCTATGAGATTTTGTTTCTTTAACGTGGATAGCAAGGCAGTTAGACTCGCGATCCTCTTATTTTTTCTTTTTACTTGCCTTCTAAGATTGTGAATTTTCTCTTGTTGCTTTTTCAGTGATATTTTTAAAACACAGAGTTTTTGTTTTAAGCGTAACTTTTTAGGTGACGGTGGCGACTCGTCTTCAGAGCTTTGCATTGCTCTTTTCAGACTCATTTTCCTCTGAAATTAACGAAACTCAATTTAAAAAAAAAATACTCAAGAAGCTATGTACGTACATTCACTCTATAGCAAAAAGTAATTCATCCACACTGAATAGAAATCTTGCTATTAAGTTTTAAACTTTAAATTTTAGTAAAATATCACTTTAGATTTTAAAGATCTGCCACTCTTAAAGTAATGATAGATTTACCATTTTCCGTCCTTCAATAATGTTTGGCATGCCTGATATTCCACCGTAGACAGGAAAAATACCACTTAGCTTCAATGAAGCATTGGTATTATAAGAGATGATTCCAGTTTGTTGGACAGACTTCTTTAGTTGATCCGTCGTCTGTGAATCAGGTTGTGAATAATAATTATTGACATCCAGCGGAGCACTGAAGTGTTGTGAAGTTCCGGCTCGTATTGACATTTCTGAACCCTGGGAGGTACCAAAATTTGCATTCAAACCAGCTCGTTGGAC